>NW_026874205.1:0-15910 GCF_032173495.1 Musca vetustissima | reverse complement strand
TATGGGAGCTATATCTAAATCTGGACCGATTTTCAGGAAACTTGGCAGACATCATTCTATGCTTAATTCATTACGCTGTGCCAAATTTCGTGCAAATCGAAAGATATATAGGGACTTTGGTGCACCATTTACATAAAGTCGGACGAAACTATATATGGGAGCTATATCTAAATCTGGACCGATTTTTACGAAACTTGGCAGGCATTATTCTAGGCTTAATTCATTACGCTGTGCCAAATTTTGTGCAAATCGAACGATATATAGGGACTTTGGTGCACCATTTACCTTAAATCGGACGAAAATATATATGGGAGCTATATCTAAATCTGAACCGATTTTTCTCAATTTCAATAGGGTTCGTCCCTGGGCCAAATAAGAGAACTGTGCCAAATTTCATCCAAATCGGATCATATGCATATTCTCAAAAGTAACTATGGGTCTATCTCGATTCCTTTTGCCTGTTACAAACATATGCACAAAGACATAATACCCTGTACCACAGTGAGGTGAAGGGTATAAAAAGCATATAATCATGACAAAGCCACTATTTTTTTTTTCAAAAAATTTAAAATTTTCCTACTTCGCTCTACTTTACCACATTTGCGCCAATTTTCCCTCTCTCTCCTTCGCTTTGACAAAAACAAATGTAAATCTTTATTTCACTCTTCCCGATCGTATTTTCCAAATTATTTCAATATAAATTCTAAATACAATATATCAAACCGAATATTCAACATTGTTAATGACGCAGAATATGAGCAGTAAATATGAAGAAACGAGACAACATAAAACGAAGAATAAGAAACCATAAAATCAAAATATAAGGAAAACATAAAATCTATATCCCCGCGCGAATGGTTCCGCTGTGCTTTACAGCAGACAACCAACGACAAAGAAAACAGGTTCTTTGGACCAGTTTGACTGGAATACCACCTCCGAACAATTTTTAGTCCGCGTTGTATTATTTTGTGTTTGCCAGAACCTTATCACCATGCATTTAGTTCTATATTGGTTTTTCAAAACTATTTTCCTATTTCCCTCTACTTTACCAATACTCGCGCTCATTTTTCCTCTCCCACTATTTCTCTTTTGACAAAAACATTCCATTGTTTTTTTATGTTAGGCACTGTTACAGACCTCTTATTTGGTGTTTTAAAATTCGCATATGTGTTTTCCAAAGTATTTCGATATAAGTGATAAATAAGATAAGATACGATTGATACGAGCAACAAGCCTAACCGAATGTTTAACATTGATCTAATGGTAAAAAATAAGACTACCACCACCCTTTAGCTCTTTTCATAAATTAGATGGCGTCCAAAGGGACAAGTGATTAAAAATCGTATCGTATTCATACAAATGCATACGCCCTGACAGTAAAGTGGGCCACACACGTCAAAAATGTGCGTTCGATCGGTGTGAAGCTCCTAGCCCACACACGTCAAACGGATCCACAAAACTTCATTTCGTATTTGTTTTTGAAGCGTGAAGATGGGCCGCGATAGTGATGACGGAAAAAAGACCAAATATTTTTATTTATTATAAATGTATTAAATACTTTTATTTTATACCGGGAAAAACATATTTATTTGCCACACAGTAAAATATGTGTAAAAAACATGAAAAATCTTCCAAATGCATATGTTTGACATTGTCCGCTGATCCGCACTCCACGAAATTTCGCAACAAATGAGAAAATATCCACACACCAGACCACAGACGTCAAACATGTGCACGTCGCACATCGAAAAATTAAAAATTTTTAAATTCTTTCGATCGGTGTGCGCACCGGCAAATCGGTGTGAACACCGTACCACACACGTCAAACATTGCTTCGATTCACACCGATCGAACGCACATGTTTGACGTGTGTGGGCCACTTAATAGGAGATTTCTGTATAAAAACCAGTGTTGCCAATTTAGCACTATTAGTGGTAGATTTAGCACTTTTCAAACTCGTTTAGCACCAAAAAGTGATCTATCACCTGGCACCTTTTTTAGCATTTTTAATTATTATTATTATTTTTTTTTTTTTTTTGTATTAGTTAAAATTTTACTTTTTTCGATTTCAAATTGAGGCATTATCAGTTTTATTTTCCAATGTTCAAAAAGTGTCAGTACATCTGTAAACAATGAAAAAATCTTCAAGTTTGGCCGGTCAGAATTTGTATACCATCTCCATCTGGAGTGTATAAAAATGTCCTCAAAAAAATGTCGGTTACTTCATATGGTTACTATAGCATCGCTTGCTACTGGGTTGTTTACTCAGTAAAATTAAAAACCAGATTAAGAGGGCCTTTGTATGGGAGTGATGTAGAAATCATGAACCTAAGTCGGAAACTTTATTCACCGGTGTTTTTTTTATTCACCGTTAATCCGAAATACCAAATTATAGCCACTTCAGAGTACCAAAAATGGGTCACGTTCCACTTTATAATGGGGTTATGTCAAAAGATGTACCTACATCGAAAAAAATCGGCAAACATATTTTTAAATTGAAGAAATTTCGACGGGGAACGTTTATAAACCTTAAATTAACTTTAATATGAGGAATATGTGCAAACATTCACCTGAACTGTTTTCTGCATATATGCCATTCTCCAAAACCCCAAAAACCTGGTATTAATTCCTTGTCGTTGGGGAAATTTTACATACAATTAAAATAAGAAGAAAACAAGAATTTTTAGCACTTTCTGGCCTTCTTTGCGAAGATATAATGGGTCATAATGAGAAGACTTAATAGCATTATGTATTAGGGCCTAATAATCTACTACAAGAAGAGTTTATGATCTTCTATTAGGAGACAAAATATTCTTCAATAAATATTTCACATTCATAATTTATTGAATATTAAAATATCCTCCTCAATAATTAACAAATGAATATCTGTCATTTAATGGATAGCAGCAACAACATCAGCATGACAAACAAATCTCTGCAATCTATTGTCAACAACATTTTCATTCTGAGTTCAGTGAAAAAGTCAAATGTTGGTCAGTCAGCTAAATGCAGAATCCACCCACGTTCGCTATTGCCTGATGAACTACAAGGAATCGCAAAAAGCAGAAACAACAACAACAATGCTAAAGTGAATGTAAACAGAAAACAAATGGAAAATGTTGACATTATTGTTATGATTGTTGTTGCTGGCAAATTGCATGCACAGTCCTCGATGTTGTTGTAATTGTTCGAGCTGATGTTGTTGTTGTTTGAGGGCAGCTCACATTGGCAATTCATTGGATTGCATTGCAATGCAAACAGACATTTATGAACAAATAACTGTAATTAAATTGCATTATCGGGGCTACGCGTGAACAGCAGCAGCTGCTGCTGCAGCAGCAACAAAAAACAACGCCAATAACAACAAAATAACATAATTTTATAATTAAGTGCGTGAGTTCATTATTGTTTGACAAGTGAGTATTTTTTATATTCGTTTCCACAGTTTGGCTTTGTAACTATTGAACATTAACCAATAAAAAAACAACAACCACAATGACAATAACAACTTATTGTCAGTGCCAATAGTAAAGAACGCGGGCAACCACGTTAATCAATTGTTAATTGTTATAAAACATTCATTTAGTAAAACGATTATTTGCAGATGCAAGTAAATACCAAGGTAAATACAATAGGGTGTAACGAAACAGTTCTTCATGGTCTACACTTTATGTGAAATGTTGTAATAATTTATTAGAGTATCGATATAAGGTTTTCAGTGCAAGAATCGGGTAAAAGTAAAAAAGGGCGACGAAACGGATTTTATTTACCCCTACCCATTGCATGTATTTTCACGGGTGGTGGCATTATTGGTGGGTAATCACGATCACACACTCATTGAACGGGTCGACGTAAAATTGGACTAAGTATTAGAACAGAGCATACCAAAGGGTTTGTTAAAACTGGTACTAAAAGTTTCTTATGGAGAAACCAAAGGGTTTTTGGAACCTCGTAATATCAGTGGAAATGTACAGCGTTATCCATTTGGTGGTTTCAAAAGAAAACGTAAATAAAAGCCATATACAATATTTTTTTTCATGATCTTGGTGACCACTTGGTATTGCTGCCTGGAAATATATCACATTCGCTTGAGTTGGGTGGCATGTAACTCCATCTTGTTCAATACACATATTCTCCAAAGCAATAGAAGACAAAAAGTTTATTATAATATGACCATAACGCTCCGAATTTACGGTGATAGTCGTTTCAGCGTCGATTTCGCAGAAGTAAGTTCCGATCACACCTTCGGACCAAAGAGCACCCATTCCATGTATCTAATCTACGACATTGTAAATGGTCAGCTGGTTTCCGTTTTTGCGTGAGCCGGAAATGCAGGTAATGGCAGTCCTAATTCCTGAGAATGACGAGAAACCGAAACATTCGGGTCTTTGCCAGTACTTTCACTTACAACAGCAATATTTTCAGCGGAGCGAGTGAAACGATGCACAGACCTTAAAATATTTGTAACCCTTCTAGTCTTTTCAAATTTCTTCAGAAGTTGGACGATTGTGTAAACCATAAGCTCATGTGAACGATATGTGGGTGTGGCAGAATTCAAATTTGTATACCCTCAGTCCCTTGGCTAATGAGGGTATATTCACGTTGCCAGAGCAAAATTGTGCGCCATCGACATGTTGGTTTTAGACCCCATGTCCGTTTCTGTTTCAGACAATCCGGTGTGGATTTACAAATGTCTGATTGTCCGTCCATCCATCTGTCTGGCTGGCTAATGTGCACAATTACTCTCGAACATCGTAATATTTGTCCAATCTTAGTTTAAGTCAAAAGATGGGAAATATTAGTTCACTCCTTTTAGCATCTCCCCCACATAATGGTCAAAAATTTGCTAACCATTTATTATATAATATCACATGCTTTACCAAGCCTTGATCCGAAGATTGGTTCCACTGGTCCATTACCACCCCCACAAAGGATCAAACATTTTCAATATTTATCAATCCAATATAGGCTAATTCGATGTCCGATTTGATCCAAACTGTGCACATTGTAGCATTTCTTTCAAAATAAAAAACCATTTCGAAGATGTCCCCATCTCCGGTTTTAACCAGTGAGAGGAGCAGTATAGTCGGACGGGGCCGACCATACGATATCCTACACAACTACCACGTAACTCAAATTTTCTTCGGATGTTTATTCCGAGCCTGGGCAATATTTCGTGATATTTGCACCCTCTTGCCCGATTAGAGGTAAACAGCTCCTCTTCCTCACACTGACATATTTTCCGAATATTACGAATATTCAGTACAAATATTGTCCAGATTCTCTTCACCGTGGGTTGTGTTGTGATGTTCAGCTTTCATTTGTGGTCTATAGATCGACTCGAAAACAACACAAAAAATTATGTTTTCGGTCCACTTCATTCCAAAATTATTATCTGATCATAACCGAAAATTATAGGCGTTGTCCTTGACCATAACTGGAACCTCATGGAACATTTCAAAGCGATCAGCGCTATAGTTCCGCTATCTAGAGTGATAATGGGTTACTAAATAATATACGAATACGGAGATACCTGTATATATTTAGGTGTAACTCCCACGTCCGAGCACATACAACAATATAATTGGTCTATGCCCTTCAGGGGTAAATATATACGCTATAGAATACAATTTTTTCATTTTTCACACAAAAGTCAGGGTGCATATGACCCGCTAAATATTGACCGATCTTTATCAAAATGCTTATTCTTTGGCCCGATCCCCTTCTCCATACAAAATTTCACGATGTTCGGGCCATTATTGCGGCCTCTGGAGCGACCAGAAAAACCGACAAAAATTTAGTATTTGGTCCATTTCATCCCCTAAATATTAGCCGATCATTCCCAAAAACAATAGGGGTCTTCATTGGCCAGAACCCATCCTACATGCAAAATTTCGTGAAGATTTGTTCAAAACTGTGGCCTGTATCGTGTTTACAAATTATAATGGACAGACGGACGGACGGACACAAATGTCTAGGTCGAATAAGCCAGTCGAGATATGACTATCGGTATACTTAAAGGTGTGTCTAGGTCCAATATTTCGCGGCATTACAAACTTTTGGGGCTGCACAAAGCTATAATACCCTGACAACATAGTTGTATAGGGTATAATTAGGAATTAGGACGCGAACAGAGCATCCGCTTCAAACCAAAAATTGTTAATCCAATATCAAGATAATAGAATGTCGAATTTGATCCAAAATTTGCAAACCAAGCCTGTATCAAATTTTAAGGGCTCTTTCTCTATGGAGAACCTTTCTATTAAGAAAGACCAGAATCTCTTCATCTATGGATCGCCAAATAGTCTTCTTTTTTAAAGAGGACCTGAAGGTTTTATTTTATAATATACCGCAATGATCACTTCTTTATATATATACCGGCAAAAAGCCGCATTTATATAGAAAACAATGAAAACAAAAAATCATCCTCAATTGAACACCAAAAGGTATTTCTCTAAGGGAGACCTGTTGTCTTCCTTCTATAAAATCCCAGAAGGTCCTCTTGTATATAAAAAAAAGTCTTCTATGGGGAAACTGAAAGATCCCTGACTATAGAATATCTTGCTCTCAACAAATCAGGGGGATATTTCGATAACATGGCTCAGTTACACGAATCAAACCAGTGAGCAGAGCAGTATAGTCGGACAACTGCCACGGAGTTCTAACATTCTAAAGAAGTTTATTCCGACCCTGAGAAATATTTCGTGACATTTGCACCCTCTTGCCCGATTAGAGGTCAACAGCACATCTTCCATACACTGGCATATTTTCCGAATATTACTAATATTCAGTACAGCCCTTCTTATTACTTGGCCAGAGTGACTTCAGCGTGGGTTGTATGGTGTTGATCGGCTTATAACTCTGGCCTATATATATCGATTCGAAAAATTTCAAAAAATTAAATTTTCCGTCCATTTCATCCCAAAATTATTATCTGATCATCACGGAAAATTACAAGCGCTGTCCTTGACCATAATTGGAGCTCCATGGAAAATTTCAAATCGATCAGCGTTATATTTCCGCCCTCTAGTGTTGTGAGGGATACTATATAATATCTGAATACGTAAGCACCTGTAAATATTTAAGTTTAACACCCACATCCGAGAACATACGACAATATAATTGGTATCAATTTATAGGTCAGCCACACCTCTTCAATATACTATCAACTTCTCGGGTCTATGTCCTTTAGGAGTGAATATATACGCCATAGCATCCAAATGTTGTCATTTTTCACACAAAAGTCAGGGTCCATTAGACCCGCTAAATATTGACCGATCTTTATCAAAACAGGCATGTTTATTCTTTGGCCCGATCCCCTTCTCCATGTAAAATTTTGCGTCCTCTGGAGCGACCAGATAAACCGACAAAAATTTAGTATTTGGTCCATTTCATCCCCTAAATGTTAACCGATCTTTACCAAAAATAGGGGCCTTCATTGACCAGAACCCATCCTACATGCCGAATTTCGTGAAGATTGGACCATAACTGTGGCCTGTACCGTGTTTACAAATTATAATGGACAGACGGACGGACGAACACACATGTCTAGATCTACTTAATGGTGGATCTAGTACCAATATTTCGCCGCGTTACAAACTCTTGGGGCTGCACAAAGCTATAATACCCTGACAACATAGTTGTGTAGGGTATAATAAAATCCTACAGGATTGTGCAGATACACATTTTTGAGATGTATGTTAAATATCCAATGGACTTTGAAAAGTCTATTGAGTTAAATTAAAATTTTCTACTTTAATAAATTGAGGTTAATGTGAAATGTTCCCCTAAAATCCACTTTTCCCAAATTCCATGGAATTATTGAGCTGATTTGCTATAGTAAATTTCGACTATTCAACTCCACCAATTTCTTTATAACTATAGTTATAATGTAATAGAATGGCCGTGTATAACTTCCGTAAAAATTTCCAAAAAACCCAATAGCAACACCTCAACGGTGATTAAGAGTTGTAAAACTAATTGACTCTTCGTTCGTTCACATCTTATCGCCCAACATTATCGTTCAGACTGTTTGCGAATTCTCTGACGAATCGAACGGACGGACATACCCACACTTCTCAAGTGAATAAACTTGGAAATGTTTTTGTTATGGTGACACAATGTCTGCTGACATCGCAACACGTATGCCGGAAAGAAAATCATAAAATCCCATGTTAGTCAGAGCACTGTGACACTTGCTGGCAAAGTTATCTTCGATAACATGGCAAATTCTTGAGAATTATTGATGAAACACAACATTTACAATTAGATGGCACATTAAATAGTTTTATCTTAAATGAAAACATTGTTGCCACTACTTAAGGGAGTCTTTCAATTAACACTGCCACCCCAAAACACCGGAGGGGGTGGAAATCAGCAACGTACACAGGATTTCATTTCGGGGGGGGCCCAGTAGTACAAAATGAAAAAACTCGGTGTTGCAAACATAAATTTACTGTGAAAAAAAATCATTTCGGGGGGGCCCGAAATAGTCATAAATAAATTATCAGTGATTAAAAATTCGACCGTTCTTCATTCGTTCGCCTAATAAATTATGAATGTTCTCGAGTTGGTTCGTACATATATATCATAGTTCCATACATACACTCATACGTACGACAATGTTCAAATAATTTCCTATAATAATCAATTATCTACACAATCTTAATCACGGCTGTGTGTGCGTTTCTTTTTTCGTTAAATTTTATTACTCAAAATTATGATTCAATTAAAATTTGCGGACGGCCCAATTATTTATTGGCATAAATGTGGCTACATTAGGGTTGCTTGATTTTTAAATGATTTAAGGTTATTTTTTCAAGAATAGACTCAGGTTGATTTTCCTCCTAGCGTGTTGGTTATTGAAAATGGGACATTGAAATGAGATAGTTGGTCCGTCATAGCTTATTTTTAAGGTGTTATATAGATATGTAATGATTTCAGTTCCAACCGAACGGCAGCATTTTGGTATTCGGTGTTGTATGAAGATAAATAATTTATTAGGGTCTTTGGCGTATATTTTAGCCAAAGTGACTGCAATTACAACTTTTTCGCAATGCAGGGTCTTGGTTTGGTACAACTCAAGTTCCAAGGCTCATTTAAAACCAGAGAGACTGTATTATATATATATTTTATTCACCGACATTTTTCACTTTAGGTCCATGTTTTAACATATCCTCCATATTAATATTTCGCGTCGTTTTCGGCATATTAAAAGTCCTAGCTGAATTTTTTAAACCAGGGTGTAAATTTCTAATGACTTAGTACCCACATAAAGGTTCTGAAGGACAGACAAAAAGAAACCCTTCTTCTATTGAGGGAGACCACAATGTATTCTTCAAAAAGGCTTCATCTATAGAAGAAGAGAAGGTATTCTTCTATAGAAAACCAGAAGGGATACTTCTGTAAAAGAACAGAAAGGTTTCTCCTATAGATGATCAGAAGGTCTTCTATAGTACATCCGAAAGACTTCTTCGTCTATAAAAGAGCGGGAAATCTTCTTCTATAGAAGAGCCGAAGGTCTTCCTGTCAAGAAGGCCAGAATATCTTGTTCTATAGAAGGCCCGAAGATTTTGTTTTATAGATATCCACAAGATCTTTTTCTATAAAAGGCCAGAAATTCTGATTCTATAGAAGCATAGAAGAGCAGATAGTCTTCCTCCACAGAAGATCTGAAGGTCTTCTTCTATTGAAGACCAGAAAGTTCTCTTCTATAGAAGACCATAAGGTCTTCTTCTATAGAACACCAGAAAGATCTCTTCTATAGAAGACCATAAGGTCTTCTTCCATAGAACACCAAAAGGTCTTATTCTTTAGAAGACCATAAGGTCTTCTTCTATAGAAGGCCAGAAAGTCCTCTTCTACAGAAGACTATAAGGTCTTCGTCTATAAATGACCAGAAGCTCTTCTTCTACAGAAGACCAGAAGGTCCTATACTATAGAAGAACAGAAGGTCTTCTTCTACAGAAGACCAGAAAGTCCTCTTCTAGACCAGAAGGAATTCTTCTGTAGAAGAACAGAAGGGATGTCAGCAGGTCTTCTATTGTACATCCGAAAGCCTTCTTCTATAGACGGTCGGATGGTATTGTAGTATACACGAGCAGGATATTTTATCTGTAGATGAGCAGGAGGTCTTCATCTATAAAAGAGCAGGAAATCTTCTTCTATAGAAGAGCCGAAGGTCTTCTTCTCAAGAAGGCCAGAATATATTGTTCTATAGAAGGCCAGCAGATTTTGTTCTATAGATATCCCCAAGATCTTGTTCTATTAAAGGCCAGAAATTCTTGTTCTGTAGAAGCATAGACGAGCAGATGGTCTTCCTCCACAGAAGATCTGAAGGACTTCTTCTATTGAAGAAGAGAGTTCTCTTATATAGAAGACCATAAGGTATTCTTCTATAGAGACCATAAGGTATTCTTCTATAGAAGGCTATAAGGTATTCTTCTATAGAAGACCATAAGGTATTCCTCTATAGAAGACCATAAGGTATTCTTCTATATAAGGCCTTCTTCTTCTATAGAATGTCCTCTTCTACAGAAGACCATAAGGTCTTCTTCTATAGATGACCAGAAGGTCTTCTTCTACAGAAAACCAGAAAGTCCTCTTCTATAGAAGATCAGAAGATATTCTTTTATAGAAGACCAGAAGGTCCTTTCTATAAATACCAGAAGATCTTCTATAGAAGACCAGAAGATTTGCTACTATAAATACCTGAAGTTTTTCGTTTATAGAAGACCAAAAGGTCTAAGAAGAATAGAAGGCATTCGCGTATAGAAATAATTTCGCGTTATTCATCTATGGAAGATCAAAAGTCATTTTTCTATAGAAGACCTGGAGGACTTCTAGAGTAGACTCGGTCATCCTTCTGTACAAGGTATTTGTTTTTGAAAGAAGAAGAAAATTAAAAAAATGTATCTTTCTATTGAAGATAAGAGAATCTTCTTATTTAGCGGACCGGTATGTATTTTTCTACAAAGGACTACTTCTACATTAGACCAGGGGTTCGTCTTCTGTAATATATCAATAACTAGAAGACCTTCGTATGAAGAAGGCCAGACGGTATTTTTATTGGAAATTTTGTTTATATATTCTCTCTCTCTCTTAAGTCATAAGCATGTTATATCTATATATATAAAAATGGAGCCATAAAAATGTATACTAACTCATCAATTGAGAACGGCTGGACCGATTTAACTCAAAGTTTCTTTCAGTTGTCGGTAATTACAGTGGGAAGGTTTTTATGAAAGAAAATTTTAAGAAAAATCCGCGAAAATCTTGCAAAAATAATTTAAAAAAAATGGCTGGACCGATTTGACTTAAAATTTCTGTTAGTTATCTGTAATTGAAGTGGAGAGATTTTAATGAAAGAACATTTTGAGAAAAATCCGCGAAAATGTTGCAAAATATATTTTGAAAGATATTAGAATGTCCACACATTTTATATCGAACTTTTAAGATTTCATCTCTTCGTAGTTCTTCTTGGACATATTTTGTGCGAAAATTGGCAGCGTATAATATCTTTAAGTAATTTGTCATTTATGGAAAATTCTCAAAATATATTTTAATTTTCTACAATCAATTGGATTGTCATTGCCTTGAAAAAAATATTGTATATATGTATGTATATAAAAATGAATTGCTGTTCATTAGTCTCGCTAAAACTCGAGAATTGCTGAAATTTGCAACAAAAAAAATATTATGAAGCATATTTGAATTTTCACGAATTTTGTATCAAGATATTTGCACCACGTCGTAGTTGCCTTCATTTGTCAATTGTTGAAAATTTTAAATTTCAATTGGATTGACATTGTATTTAAACTTTTTTTGTGAGAATACAAAAAATAATTGAGAAGTATATCATTGAATGTACACGCGATCACTGTATGTACACGGTTTTCTATAAAATCCGCGTAAGTTTTGGGACAAATGCAAGGATGAAAATCAGAAGACAGTCGGAATAGTGTTCTGATTCTAAGATTCATGCCCTAGATTAATTTCTTGGAAATAATAATAATAGGGACATGTTGATCCTTATAGTACCTAAAATGTTGCAATGTCACGAGAAATATCAAATCTTCTACTAATCGTCGGTTAATGTCTTTGAACTTATAAACACAACACTTCGCACTTTGTAGATTCCCTAAATCGGTGGGGACAATATTTCAGCATTATGTGGTAGTAAGATGTCCATGCTCTGAAAAAATAATGTTCAAAATTACAGACATACCGGTAATTAAACGGGAAATATTTATGCGTTAGGCCAACCCAATTCGCTCAACGTCTTTACAATACGAAATCTTGGTCCTAAATAGAATTGTTTCCCCAAAAATGTGTTTTACCATCCTGGAATAATATATTAAAGCTACTACAATGGGAATGGATATATGCCAAATTACAGCCGATTATATTTAAAAACGTGCCCAAATCCCCATAGCATCGAAAATGTGGAGTACTATTATATAGGCGATATTAGGAGGCTTGGGCGAATATAAAATTACAGCCAAATACCGAATTTTAGGTATATGGGGGATATTCGAATTCTTGGGCCCATATTGATCATCTCAATTAGGCAGTATTAGTAGTAGTATCCCTATTATTAAATTAGAAGTAATTCTGTTGAATATTGGGGGCTACCATAAAAAGTGAACAAAAATGTAACATTTTCAATACCAAATGTCTTATGAGTAGTAGAAATGTGCAAATTTCAAAGTTCTATATTAAATCGTGGAGGGTATAAAAACATAATTTAATATTACGCTACCATTATATGGAAGTCTAATAAATATATTGGGGAAAATGTAATTAAATCCGGAAGGCAAAACTTATATGTGCATTTAAATGTTTTTAATTTAAATTGATTTTCCACGAATTCAATTATTAATCAACAAAACTTTAGAAGACAAAAATAGCAAATAGCTCATAAACATAAAATTTTAGATATTCAGTACTGTAATGTTATTTTCTGTGTGCTCGGACAAATACCAAGGTATTACAAAAATCTGTGGAGGGTATAAAAACTAACCAAAAATTACGAAAATTATACATCAACTATATTGCTAGGCAAGACAACGTTTGCCGGGCCCGCTAGTTTTTTATAAATTAAAAAATTACATTTCACTTATCACGCAAATTAATTAAAACAACTTAAACCTTTTTCTTGTTCTCTCCGCTCATTTCAGCATTTAATCGGTTATAAGGTAAGCTGTATAATTTACTGGAGCACATTTTCCAAAATCATAAATTTTGATAGTTTTCGATTCGATTATCAGAAAACAAATATGGAATTAACTAAATATCGCCCTATGTAAATATCAAATAAATATAGAAAAGTAGCCACTACCACCATCTGATATGGATGGCAGTGGCTAAATAATAATACGAGTAATGCCCTGGGACCACAATAGTGCCACGACACGACCAATACTTCAATAACGCCAATCGAATTATAAATTCATCAAATGATATCACGGTAAGTAGCAATAAAACTAAATTAAAAATAAATCATATTTTAGGGGCCATAAATACATTATTGGAACCCTCCTCTCGGTTATCGGTTCGTTGCTCCGGGGTTTAACGGGGGGGTTACCATTGAATGAGCAGACGTTTCCATCTTAATCGAAAATAAACTGAACTAAAATTAGTGATAAGCACCTGCCATAAATGCTGCCATTATTAAATGCTTAGAACCGGAGTCCACTAAATCTGTTTCAGCTATGGTGCCAAATGTGAGAAAGGTAGCTGAGGTTGTTGTGTACAATAACACCTCGGTTTCTTATCGTTATCATGTGTCGTTCTGTGTTTTGTTTGTTTTCGTAAAGGAGCTATAAAATGCCAAAACATAACAATTATTTTTGACAGTTATTATGATGGATTATTTTCCAATTAAACTCTAAACCAGAAGAGTATTTAAAGGCGATAAAAATATAAAAAAAGATTATTCCATAACCGTGAGTAACGATATAGTCGTTTAATCACGTCGCCCAATACAGACTGTTGGGTAATTGCGAAGAAGTAACTTAACGCCGTCTAAAGTTTACAATAGAGTCAGTTCTGCAAAGGTAATACAAGTGATTGTCCTGAAGGTTACCATACATGAAACAAACCTGTCTTCATCTCTTGTAGGGCGTCTACAACCAACAGAACTTCTGTAGTTCTATGGGCAGAACACCCTTTATTGACAGAAAATCTTTTATGGACAATTACTTTGTAGAAGCCAACAACTTTTTTGGGTACGCTATAGCCACAATAAATTCTATAAATCTACTATAGACAAAGTCCGAAGATGGTACCTAGTAAAAGCAAATATCTAATATAAACCTAATGATGAATCATTTGTAGTCTAAACCTAGCAGACCTTGATATTTATTCTAACGATAGATTTAGTGGAACTATCGGACATATAATTTGAACATCTTTGGTGTCTCCCCCACTAAAGTCAGGTCTTGTGCGCATCTCATCCGCATCTCTCATTCGAAAAAAAAAACATTTTTCCGGGATGTTGTCTTGTACTTAATCTTTCCATCGAATTTGTGGCCTTACCCTTCTGCGTAAATTATCACATGGATCGCTTTTCCCCTTTGGGCTGGGGCATCTTCAGCCATTCTCACAACATGGCATAGCCAACGTAGTCGCTGCACTTCGATAAGTCTGACCATGTCGATGTCCGAGAATAGATGCTATAGCTAATGGTTCATTCGACGACGATATTCTCCGTCAACGCAGATCGGCCCATAGATCTCCCGGAGAAATTTTCTCTCAAACACTCCAAGAGCTGCCTCATCTGCTTGCGCAAGTACCCAGGCTTCAGATCTGTACATAGATGGCTTTTCCCCTTTGGGCTGGGGCATCTTCGGCCATTCTCACAACATGGCATAGCCAACGTAGTCGCTGCACTTCGAAACGTCTGACCATGTCGATGTCCGAGAATAGATGGTATAGCTAATGGTTTATTCGACGACGATATTCTCCGTCGACGCTGATCGGCCCATAGATCTCCCGGAGAATTTTTCTCACAAACCATCCAAGAGCTGCCTCATCTGCTTGCGCAAGTACCCAAGCTTCAGATCTGTACAACAGCACGGATAATATTAGCGTCTTGTAGAGTGTGAGTCTGGTCTGGCGAGAGGTGGCCTTGCTTTTGAGTTGCTTACTCAGACCATAGTAGCACCAGTTGGCCAGTTTTTTTTTTTTTTTTATGGCGGTACCGGGGTATAAAAAATTGTTCATGCCTCAAAGCTGTAATTTTCAAGTACCACAGTTGGTCCGAGTCTACTGGACGTCTTCTTCATCATCTTCATCAGCTTGGTCTTCTCGCCATTTTCTCTCAGTCCCACTTTGGCAGACTCCTTCTCAATTCGTTCAAAGGTGGCTATTGTAATGTTCGACCCATTATGTCGATGTCGTCGGCATAGGCGAGTAACATGTGTTGTTCTGTTCACATTTGCATCACATATGATATTTTCCAGCAGCATGTCAGGTCACACGACAAACTGTCAACCTGGCCGAATCCTCGTAGGGTATTCAAGGGCTTTGAGAGGTCCTTTCCGCCATTACTATTGCGCTTTTATGCGCTTTTATTATTATCGGGACCAGAAGTACTTTCGTCAAGCAAGTAGGTAAGGGGAGCAGAGTAGGCTTCTGCTATCTGTTGTGTTTCCAGCTTTTCGACATCGAGTTTCCGTGTTACATTAGATCACACCCTGGCTGCTACATTAAGACGGGAGCGAACATTGGCTGCCACAATGTAATGATCCGAATCGATATTCGCTCCTCGTATCGATCGAACGTCTAAAATAATGGATGAGTGCCTTCCGCCTATCACAACACGATCAATTTTATTTCTCGTTGCTTGATCAGGAGTAATTCAGGTGGCCGTGTATGGTGCTACTAACTACCATTTTTTTGCAGCCGC
>NW_026874204.1:0-15900 GCF_032173495.1 Musca vetustissima | reverse complement strand
CAACTTCAGCTGCTCTTGTAAATCGTGTTCAACCACAAAAGTTGAGGCAATCTTCGACAACATCACAAACCAACAATCATTTAATAGAATTTCAAGTTTTGTGTTTGGAAATTGTGGGGAAATTGATTGGCAGCGGTAACAATATCGCCCGCCATGTTCAGCTCTGAGTCATGGATGTTTAATTCCGTTCGCAAAATGATTCGAATGGATGATGGCAACGAAATGTGGTAGGTAAATAGTGAATGTTGTTTTTGTTGTTGTTGGTGGTAACATGTTAAATGTAAAATGGCAAAACCGAGCAATCAATGACGTTGTTAGTTACACCAACCAACCATCGGACTACTTGCAAACTGCTGACTTCCACATTTGTGTCGTATTAAATTGAGATGTCATGCCAGAATGTGGGTCACACATTAAACAATGCATTTTAAATGTTAGAAGTAGATTGAATTCCGATATGTTGTTGATTGAAATCAAGTTCAGGAATAAACAAATCTTAATTTATTTTAATTTCAAAAACATACTTTAATTCATTAACAGAGGATATAACGCACCAACTGCGACATAATACCAAATTATTCAATCTAAGTTCGATATTATTGAATCTTTATTTATATATTAAAAATTTAGGCTTTTGATATTTATATCCTCTTGCTAAATAAAATGTGTTTAATAACTTTCGGGCACCTTTCCCACAAAAATTATTAAAATTTTGGCGAAAATTAATTATACCCTACAAAACTCTGTTGTAAGGTATTATAGCGTTGTGTGGCCCAAGAGTTTGTAACGCCGCGATCGTCATTTATATAAACTAGATGAGTCTATTTTACGTCTCGACTACTGTGAATGTTCTAAAATTTTGTATTTAAAATTATATAAAGGGACATAGTTTAGATAAAATTGCAATTATCATTTTAATCCTCGGACAGTTTCGTCTATTTTCAAGCAAAAACAAAAACATCTATAGTAACGGTACATAGGATAACCGAAAAATCGCAAAGAAAGAGAGTACTTCTAAATGTCGAATATATTCGACAAAAACACTGAAAGTGTTAATATGCAGTCCAACCCATTACTATGGAGGCATAAATTAGAGCCTGAATGATCAGACTTATCTTCTCGTCGATCTAGTTGAAGAAGCCGGCTCTTTCCACCTGGCCCCAGAGAGTATCCCGACTCATCTCAGAGGTGATTCACTCTTGACGGACAGATGACGCCATGGATTTCAATGGGATCAACACAATTGTAAATCAAGGTGAATCAAACCAAGGTGAATCAAAAGAGATGATGGGAGAGAATGCCAATCTTTACAGAGACGGAAACCCGAACTCCATAGTGATCAGTGGCAAAAGTCTATTGAAGTGGATGCTGACGTTAATAATCTGCCTATTGAGGCCATGCATTACTCATCGACTCACCATCAAATGTGTTAATGCTAAGGAAGCCTCCGAAAAAAGGATTTACTGGAGAACAGATAACTTCTGCATCAGTTATAAAACCGAGAATGGTTTAGATTGTTTGGTAGGAGCAATTCCCAATTTAAAACCAGTAAGGAAAGTTCAAAAGTTGGACGATGCCGACTATATGATACCCTTCAAAACTTTGGGTACATACAAGAGATACTCATATGTATAATATTGTGTAGATAGAATAACCATAGCATCTTTGGAGAACCATTGAAATCGAACCGGACGAAATTACCCGCGGTGAAGTTTTGCGAACAGACATAGGCTCCTCTACTTGCATCATTTGCATAGAATCGGAAAAATGTATGTGGGAGCTATATCTACATCTGAACCGATTTCAACAACAAAATATCCTGGTGCTCCATTTACATAAAATCGGACGAAACTATATATGTAAGCTATATCTAAATCTGAACCGATTCCATTAAACCTCAAACTCCCATACATCGATTGGGACCTAAATCAGTACCCTATCCAAAAATTTGTCCCAATCAGACCACAATTGAGAGTTTGGTGCACAATTTACTTAAAATCGGACGAATCTATATATATATATATATATATATATTTGAGCTATATCTAAATCTAAACCTAATTCAGTACGCTGTGCAAAATTTTGTTGCAATCGGACAAATATTGGGTGTGTGGTGCACCATTTACCTAAAATAGGACAAATTTATATATGGGAGCTATATCTAAATCTGAACCTATTTCCTCCAATTTCAATAGGGTTCGTCCTTGCGCCAAATAAGTGACCTACGCCAAATTGTATCCAATTCGGATCATAAATGCGACCTGTACTTTGTTTACAATTTAACATGGACAGACAGACGGACGGACATGCATAAATCGACTTAGAAAGTGTTTCTATGCATATTCTCAAAAGGAACCATGTGTCTTTCTCGTTTCCTTTTACCTATACCACAGTGCGGTGAAGGGTATAAAAAGGACAAACACGAAGAATGAAACGAAGTATCCAAATATTTCAATAGAAGAGTCGGTTTAGACATGGACCCAGAATTTTGTGTGGAAAAGCCAAAAATTTAAATTCTATAGCGTCTACAATTACCCCAGAAGGACATAACCCGACATTTTGATATTATATCTAAGAGGAGTGGCTGATCTTTAAATTGATACCAATTAAACTGACGTACGTACTCGGATGCGAGTGTTATACTCAAAACATTACAGGGGTCTAGCTATTCAGTATTACCATTACCCCAATAGAGGTCAGAAATGTCGCAATGGTCGCTAAGAAAAATTACATGAAGTTATATAAGTTCGGCTTATATATCAGAAAATTTCCATCTGACCAACTAATTCGAATAGGTGTAAAGGATAGCGCAGAGGATCTATTGACTTCCAATCGAACAACATCGGAAAAAAATACCCATGAATATAGATTGGAATATAGACCCGCAGAGTCTAAGAGCTCAGTGATAGTTGTGTAGGGTATCATGGGGTCGGCTCCGTCGCAAACCCATGTGTTTATAATGTGTAAAATACCATGTCTGAAGGTTACCTTCGATTTCATATATTCGACTTGAAAAGTGAAAATAAATTTTTTATTATTAGGGGAGAGGGGGGCACTTTTGAACAGCGCTCATAAAATCTCGGTTTTAAATTTTTCCGACCCGCAACCAAATTTGTTTATGTCTAATATTGCTCTTTATCTGCGTAAACCATTCTGGCTAGCTTTATCGGTTGTCGACAAAATTTACATGAGTGGTTTCGCACTGCAATTGTAAATTTTTAATTTTTTGGTTGTAAGGGCGCAGGAAGAATTCAGTGATAGTTTTCTTTCGATAAACAATTTTTATACCCTACACAACTATGTTGTCAGGGTATTATAGCTTTTTGCAGCCCTAAATGTTTGTAACGCCGCGAAATATTGGTCCTAGACCCACCTTTATGTATACCGATCGTCATATCTCGACTAGCTGAGTCGATCTAGACATGTGTGTCCGCCCTTACGTCCGTCCGTCTGTCCATTATAATTTGTAAACACGATACAGGCCACAGTTATGGACCAATCTTCACGAAATTTTGCATGTAGGATGGGTTCTGACCAATGAAGGCCCCTATTGTTTTTGAAAAAGATCGGTTAATATTTAGGGGATGAAATGGACCAAAAACTTTATTTTTGTCGTTATTTCTGATCGCTCCAGAGGCCACAATTATGGCCCAAACACCGCGAATTTTTGCATGGAGAAGTGGATCGGGCCAAAGAATAAGCATGCCTGTTTTGATAAATATCGGTCAATATTTAACTGGTCAAATGGACCCTTGCTTTTGTGTGAAAAATGGCAAAATTTGTATTCTGTAGCGTATATATTTACTCCTGAAGGACATAGAGCCGAGAAGTTGATAGTATATCCAAGAAGAGTGTTTGGCCTTTAAATTGATACCATTTATATTGTCGTATATACTTGGATGTGGAAGATACACTTAAATATTTACAGGTGCTTACGTACTGTAATATTATTTAGTAACTCATTATCACACTAGAGGACGGAACTATAGCCCTGATTGCTTTGAAATTTTCCATGAGATTCCAGTTGTGGTCAAGGACAACGCCTATAATTTTCTGTTATGATCAGATAATAATTTTGGGATTAAGTGGACCAAAAAGGGATGTACTGAATATTAGTAATAATCGGAATATACGTTAGTGTAAGGAAGAGGTACTGTTGACCTCCGGCAATAGGGTGCAAATATCATGAAATATTCCCCAGGCTCGGAATAAACATCCACAGAAAGTTCGAGTTCCGTGGTAGTTGTGTAGGGTATCGTATGGTCGGCCCCGTCCGACTATACTGCTCCGCTCACTGTTTTTTTTTTTGCATTCCAACAATCATTTCAAACATATCTAATGTATTTTCTTTCATATATATTTACTACAAAAAAAGTTATTATAAATATCCGTAAAATACCACAGGTGGGGCACCTTTGAACATACCCAGTAAACTCCAGTAAAAAACGGAATTTTTAACTTTTGGCTTCGATTTCTCAAAAATTTCAAATGGGCTAATAAGATTACGAAATTAGCTGTATTTTTCACCATATAAATTTTTGTTTTTATGTCATTTTATGTTTTAATAAAATTTGATCAGAATTTTTTATTTTCGAATATTTTTTTTACATATTTTTTAATAAATAAATGCAATTCTGATATGAATATGAATACAATACATATATATTTGAACATAAACACATAAACATAAAAAATTTTATGAAGCTTGAAAGAAAAAAGTGTACAAAGTTGCCCCCCTCTCCCCTATTTATTTCAAGTTCTATTTTGTATTACTTCGATATATTATCGTTATGTTCCCGCCGTTAAGACTAATATATTTCCAGCCCATTAACATATTTTTTTCCCGCTTGAAACAGTTGAATACATTCCGCAATTGAATTTAGTTAATTTAATAATTAAATTGTACATTTTGCAACAGAAACCTTACATATATAAAACCAACAACTGCCCAACTTTAATTTCTTTCAAAATATCTATCTAATAACCTGTTTTTGCTTTCATAACCATAAAATACAAACTTTGTTTTTTTTTTCTTTTCTCTGTTGTAGTTGCTATTGTATAGATACCCTCTAACCACCGAATTTTATTAGAAACGATTTATGTATTTTATGCTCTCATAAATGTTTCAGCTTTTGTTTTCAGGCATATTGTCGGTCGGTAGGTAGGTTACTACAATGCGAATGGCAAAAGGTGCCAACAAAAAATTTGCGGAATAGAGAGCAATAAAAACCACACAAAATGGAGATAGGAAACACCAGCGACCACCATCATTCCAATACAATCATGAAAAAAAAACTGCAACTGTTGTTCACCTCATGTTTTTAGAACAAATGAAAGTAAAAATTTTTGTTTGGAATACCTTGCAGTAATGGCAGCGAACACCATTCAACAATGCTGAGTGGGTGGTATTGCATTTCAAGTACTTTAAAGATAAAATAGTTTGGCTTAAATTTAATATATAGCCACATATATCTGAAGCACTTTTTTACACCAAAATATGAGATCTTTTTTGAGTCCCGGAACAAAACATAGTAAATTACAAAAAAAATTGATAGTAAATGTGGTTTATTCTGTATAAATCGTGTATGCAATTTGTAAGGACAGCATCAACAGCAAACATACAATTTCACGGCCATCAATATGATCGTTATCGGATATGTAATATCCTCTATCACCGCGGCAGCAGTTTCTGCCGCTGCAGTTATAGCTACACAATTGACAAATCACCAAAATTTTGTATTTTATGGGTAACATCGGTATTATGATCGAGATAATCCATTAAAATATACTGAACACCAACTGCGGCCTTTAAAGTTGAAAGGCATAGCAGAACTCCAATCTCTTGAGGGAACCTCCCTCATTCTCAAATTTAAATTTTTTTGATTT
Source organism: Musca vetustissima (assembly GCF_032173495.1). Lineage (NCBI taxonomy): Eukaryota > Metazoa > Arthropoda > Insecta > Diptera > Muscidae > Musca > Musca vetustissima. The sequence continues at coordinate 10,014 of NW_026874204.1, read as the reverse complement.
TCAATGGGCTGATAAATGAATACCAATATATCTGTATATGGTTGTGATATACTATAGTAGACAGCCATAAGTTTATATTTGCTTGTTCCGAGAGACATCAGCTCAAATCTTTTTTAGGTGAATTACAGGGGGATAAAACTTTCGGTGCAAGACCTAACCTCTCTCAGTGCATTGAGATTAACTCTAAATGGAGTGACATATCGGCACTATTGACGCTCCACCTGAGCCTTTATAACATAACATCAGTATTTTGAGAAGTTTAATGTGAGTACCTGCCTATCGGCCTACCTCACAGTGGCTGAGCCACAGGCGGAAAAGCGCCCACCAGCGCAGCAGCACCGAAGTGCTGTACCAATCGGAGAGCATGCAGAAAGCACACTCTCCCCCATGGTGAGGGGCGAAACCACAACCCCCGCGAAGCCCCCCAGGGGGACATACCAATTGTCAGGTTGGATCGACATATCCAGGGGCACCTGCACCCGCGGTACAAAAATCCTCCGCTCAGGCTCGAGACCGAAGTCTCTCCCAGTTCTACGCATGTCCGGGCTGGTATCCCAAAATAAAAATGTACAACAGATGCAACGGAAGTCAAATGCGCCTTTGAAGTCCACAAATATGTCATTGGTAAAACCGAACTGATATAAGGAAGCACCTTCGCTGTAGCATTCCTTAAGCCGTGCCACCATAACCCTCTCCATTATTTGTCCAAGAACTGGAAGAAGACTTATGCCCCGATACGAGCGAGGATTACTCCTCACCCGATCAGGCGACTTAAGTAACACCACATTCGGACACACTTCCAAGTACGCGGGAAGTATCCATGACGAATGCAACTGGAGAAAATTGACTTTATATATTCCGGCATAACCTTCCAGATGGCTTTCACCATCCTTCCAGTCATACCACCCATACCTGGTGTTATATGGGTTCACATTTATGCATCACGACCCATATAATGATGATACCTCCCGACTTTCGTTCTTTCTTTATGGGGTATAACCACATATAACATTACCCTCTAAACAGCAGTATTTTCAGTATTTTAGACAAATGTTACACCCAACCATTAATCTATAATATCGCCTTTTCAACATGGTTTTATTCAAGGCAGATCTACAACTACAAACCTTTTGGAATTCATTAATGAAGTTCACAAGGGTTTTCGTAAAAAATTGCAGACAGATGTTATATACACTGATTTCAGCAAAGCATTTGATGCGGTAGTTCATAAACTGTTGCTTTATAAACTTAGTCTTATGGGATTTCCTAATACATTCTTAAATTGGATATCTACCTACTTAGAAGGTCGTTCGCAGAAAGTGTTACTTAATGACTCATTATCCAGGAATATCACTGTCTTATCGGGGGTTCCACAAGGCAGTCACTTAGGACCTCTTCTTTTTATTCTCTACATCAATGACCTTCCTTCCGTTATCCACTTTTCCGGCATACCGAATCTTCAAGTCATCCCAATCTTTTACAGTTCGATTTGCATTTTTTGGCTAACTGGTGTAGCGCCAATGGAATGTTTTTAAATCTTAAAAAAATGTAAGAAGCTATCATTATTCAGAATGCAACAAATCTGCATTGATTATCACATTGGTTCTTATAAGTTGGAAAATATTTCGTCTTTCGTAGATCTAGGAGTAATATTAGACCCTAAACTGAAGTTTAATCTCCATATAGAGTATTGCATTAATAAAGCAAAATCTTTATTAGGATTCATTAAGCGCTGGTCCAAAGATGATCCTTACGTTACAAAACGCATATTTATTACTGTAGTTCGACCAACACTAGAGTATGGTTGTATTTTATGGAGCCCCTCCTACAAGTGTTATTCTGATAAAATAGAATCTGTCCAAACTCAATTTCTTTTGTTTGCTTTGCGGGGTCTACAATGGGACCCATCTGTAAGGCTCCCCCCATATGAAAGTCGCTTAATGTTAATAGATTTGCCTACCCTTGAAAGTAGACGTTTTATGCTAAGGGCGATTTTTATAATAAAATTGATACGTGGCTTAATCGATTCCCCTAATTTATTAAGTGAAATAAATTTCAATATTCCATCCCATACTACCCGTAACTTTATCCCAATAAATTTACCGCTCGTAAGATCTAATTATGAAGCTAGTAGTCCAATGCGAACATTGTGTGAAATATTTAATATTTACTGACTTTACTGACTGAACCATTAGATATAATAAAAAAATACTATTGCGTATGTAGCAGAGTGCCAGATGTGTAGTTTGTGTAGTTTTTAAATATTAGAGTGATTCTGTATTTACTTTAATTATAAATGTGTTTATTTATAGTAGTCTATGCCGGCTGATAAAATATGTAGCCGGTCATCCCACCATTTACTAACCCCTCCATAGTCCGGACTATGGGGTTTCGCGTTCCCTTCGATATAGGGAGGTCGCCCCCACGGTCGGTTGGGGCGGGTGTGAGTGGAGTGGGACCGATCGAAAAAAAGAATAAGAAGCGGACGTAAATTTTCTATAGTTGCGACAACACATTTCGGAAACCATTGTGAACAGATTAGTTCTAAACCAAATTCTTAATATTTGCATAAAACTAATAGTTGTTTACTAACAAATTTTCAGCAAACAAGTTTGGATAACATTTTTTAATTTGGACGAAAAAAAAAATTCGAATAATAACTAAAATAATGTCTACGGTAATCAAGATTCAGTGGCAAAAATAAGTAATAAAGAAATATTTATGATGGACAAAATTGGACATAATTGTATTTAAGGAGGCCCCCCTATTCACGGTTTCAAAAAATATAATTTTGTTTTTGTATTTAATTAAAACGTACACTAATTCAAGAATGTCCCTATAAATTTTCAAGTGAAAATCTCAACAATTTTTGAAGATATAGCCGATTTATTGTGTTGACATCAATTGAAGGGCTAACTAATAACCCTAATAACTAATAACCAAATAACCCAATCGATTTCAAATTTTGGGACGTTTCTGTGTGAGTGAATATCTATCATATGAACTAGGATAAATTCAATCGGTAAAGATTTTCCTCATTTTTATACCCTACACAACTATGTTGTCAGGGTATTATAGCTTTGTGCAGCCCCAAAAGTTTGTAACGCCGCGAAATATTGGTCCTAGACCCACCTTTAAGTATACCGATCGTCATATCTCGACTAGCTGAGTCGATCTAGACATGTGTGTCCGTCCGTCCGTCCGTCCGTCCGTCTGTCCATTATAATTTGTAAACACGATACAGGCCACAGATGTGGACCAATCTTCACGAAATTTTGCATGTAGGATGGGTTCTGGCCAATGAAGACTCCTATTGTTTTTAGGAAAGATCGGTTAATATTTAGGGGATGAAATGGACCAAATACTAAATTTTTGTCGGTTTTTCTGGTCGCTCCAGAGGCCGCAGTTATGGTCCGAACATCGTGAATTTTTGCCTGGAGAAGGGGATCGGGCCAAAGAATAAGCATGCCAGTTTTGATAAAGATCGGTCAATATTTAGCGGGTCAAATTGACCCTGCCTTTTGTGTGAAAAATGACAAAATTTTTATTCTATAGCGTATATATTTACCGCTGAAGGACATAGACCCGAAAAGTTTATATTATATCCAAGAGGAGTGGTTGACCTTTAAATTAATACCAATTATTTTGTTGTATGTGCTCGGATGTGGGAGTTACACCTAAATATTTACAGGTATCTCCGTATTCGTATATTATTTTGTAACCCATTATCACTCTACAGACGGGAACTATAGCGCTGATCGCTTTGAAATGTTCCTTGAGGTTCCAGTTATGGTCAAGGACAACGCCTATAAATTCGGTGATGATCAGATAATAATTTTGGGATGAATTGGACCGAAAACTTAATTTTTTGTGTTATTTTCGAGTCGATCTATAGGCCAGTGTGAGGAAGAGGCGCTGTTTACATCTAATCGAACAAGAGGGTACAAATATTGCCCAGACTCGGAGTAAACATCCGCAGAAAATTTTAATTCCGTGGTAGTTGTGTAGGGTATCGTATGGTCGGCCCCGTCCGACTATACTGCTCCGCTCACTGGTTATACCCTACACAACTATGTTGTCAGGGTATTATAGCTTTGTGCAGCCCCAAGAGTTTGTAACGCCGCGAAATATTGGTCCTAGACCCACCTTTAAGTATACCGATCGTCATATCTCGACTAGCTGAGTCGATCTAGACATGTGTGTCCGTCCGTCTGTCCATTATAATTTGTAAACACGATACAGGCCACAATTATGGACCAATCTTCACGAAATTTTGCATGTAGAATGGGTTCTGGCCAATGAAGACCCCTATTGTTTTTGGGAAAGATCGGCTAATATTTAGGGGATGAAATGGACCAAATACTAAATTTTTGTCGGTTTTTCTAGTCGCTCCAGAGGCCGCAATTATGGCCCGAACATCGTGAAATTTTACAAGGAGAAGGGAATCTGGGCAAAGAATAAGCATGCCTGTTTTTAAAATGATAGGTCAATATTTAGCGGGTCAAATGGACCCTGACTTTTGTGTGAAAAATGACAAAATTTGTATTCTTTGGCGTATATATTTGCCCCTGAAGGGCCTAGTATGTTAAAGATGAGTGGTTGACCTTTAAATTGATACCAATTATAGGGTCGTATGTACTCAGATGTGGGAGCTACACTTAAATATTTACAGGTGCTTACGCATTCAGACATTATTTAGTAACCCAAAACCACACTAGAGGACGGAAATATAGTGCTGATCGCTTTGAAAATTTCCATGAGATTCCAGTTATGGCCAAGGACAACGCCTATAACTTTCGGTGATGATCAGAAAATTATTTTGGGATGCAGTGGACCGAAAACTTAATTATTTTTGTGATATTTTCGAGTCGATCTATAGACCACAAATGAAAGCTGAACATCACAACACAACCCACGGTAAAAGGAATCTGGACCCTAGCTGTACTGAATACTCGTAATATTCGGAAAATATGTCAGTGTAAGGAAGAGGTGCTGCTTACCTCAAATCGGGCAATAGAATGCAATTATCACGAAATATTGCCCAGGCTCGGAATAAACATCCGCAGAAAGTTCGGTTTCGGTGGTAGTTGTGTAGGGTATCGTATGGTCGGCTCCGTCCGACTATACAGCTCCGCTCACTGGTTTAAATTGGGTTTTGGTAAAAAATCGGCGATTTTCCAAAAATATTTTTTCAAAGGTCCACCATTTCAAAAATAAGGATTTTTCTTTAATTACAAAAAACAACAACAAAATTTTTTTGTAAATTATTTTTCTTCTATTTTAAATCTTCAATTATATATCTGTAAAGTTACAAACCTTAACAAGCATTGGTATTGATTTACCAGCCCATTGAAAATCTTGAAAATTTAAAAGAGAGAAGGGGGGGGGGGGGGTTCCCTTAAGTATTAAAGAAATATTTATGATGGACACGGTTTTTGTTAAGCTGTATTTTCGTTTTTATGTTCCAAGAGAGTCTGAAATATTCTCGGTTTTATTGACTTTATGCGAAATAATATTTTAAACGGGTTAATCTACATTTCGTTGAACCAGATTGCTCCAGTGATGAGGTTTCATATAAACGGTCAATGTAATGCCAGTTGTTAACTTTACGAAGAGCTTCATATGGATCAAATTGGTGTTTTGGCCCATATGTATATTAACCGATTATTATAGAACTACCATGGGCGAAAAGAGTAGATGAGGAGACCTTTACCTCTTTTTATATGGGGGATATTGCATGGTTAATTGAGGCCAGAAGAAAACGAAATACAAAACAGACACTCCAATAGGAAAATTGGGTTTTGAACTTGTATAAAGGTACATTTTTGTCGTGAAATTGAACGAATTTAAATATGTGACATTTATGGGTATCTAGGGAGAATTGTTAAAATCAACTAGTAGAGATTTTTGCAAATAGATAGCAGGGCTTTTATAAAGGAGGCATTATGAAGTTAACTTTAAAATGGCCACAAGTCATACAACAAAACGGTGCAACAACGGTGTCCAAGTAGGACATTCCGGTGCATGTTAAATAAAGTCCTATAGTTCATATAAAAATAATGGATATCTTTTTCCCCAACCTAATATTTGGACTAATTCAACAATAGCTCCCACTCTGTCCATATGGCGTCGCAATATGTATACCATTCGGATTTATGTTGATTTATGTAAGTGTGCACATGTCCTGCCATATCTGCTCATATCCTTTTTTTCTTTATTCTCTATATTGCAAGTGACATTTTTTGGTTCATGTCAGATTTAGCAACAAAGTAAATGAGAATAAAATTCGGAAAAAAGGATACCGCACAAATAGTTTATCTTGTTACAATCTTTGTTTTTTTTTGATGTTGTTGGGTTCTGGATTTATTTTTTTTTAACAGTTAGAGGTTTACAGTTAACATCTAAATTTAATTGAGGATAATAATTAAATGTGGAATAGGAGAAGAAGATGAAAAATGTCACGTAAAATTGTTTTAAGGCATTTCAGTGAGAAAGTGAAGTATTCATTAACAATGTGGTACTGTGGCTGGAGAATTGCAAGAACATGTGTCAATTAACCCAGGTTGGGGTGGCTTAATACTTTATTTGTTGTTGGAGGATGTGAGTAACTTAAACCAAAATTCGTGTGTAAAAATGTGCGACAAATATGTGAATATTGTGAGGGCAGAAGTGATCAATCCTATTCCTTGTTTCATTCATGTTATTCCAGCAATTGGTTTACATAGAGATAGGTAAACCGATTATTGGAATAACATTATGTTCAGAAATTGTTGCTTTATGATAATTGCCATATTCAGTTATGGTAGGAAAAATACTGGCGGTCTCACCAAAATTTCGTACGAATTATTCATTAACAATACAAGTAATCCATTTCCAATGCCTATACACAATTTGGCTAAAAATTTTTGTGTTTTGTGTTCGTAGCAATATAGGCGTCCCCCACAAAAACATTTGTTGGAATTTAGCCATTTTGTTTTTGAATTTACTTTACAAAATGTGGCAACAGACAACACTGAACTCTGCACCATTTTCAAGTGCAAACATTCTGCTACTTGTTTTCCCTTTTCTATTTTGGCAGAGCAGTACAAATTAAGTTTTATATGCGTGTATGTATGTGTGTGTAGCAAACAAATACCATCAGACTGTTTGCATCTGTATTCTAATGAGCTTCATCACATGGGTCGTTGAATTCTTAATTTTTGTTTGCAGCCAAATTTTACATGATGGACTTTTGAACAAAATCAAATAAGAGAACAAATACAGAGTTTGTAAGACAGAAGTTTAAGTAAATATAGAGATAAAGTGAATGGAGGTTTATTAAATTTTATGTAAAAAAAGAAAATATTGTTTTCTCCAAACATGTATGTTGATTTATTTTGAATACTGAGGGATATTGGTTAGACAATATGCGAAACCAATAAATAAGGCATTTAAGTCGGACGCTAAATATCTACCATAGAGCTTTGTACATTCATTGCCAGAACTTATAGGAGTTTATATTTTGAAAATATGTTGTGTTCATATGTTGGTAACAGGCAAAAAGAATCGAGATAGACCCATGATTCCAATTGAGAATATGAATAGAATCACTTTCTGAGTCGGTTTATGCATGTCCGTTCGTCCATGTACTTTTGTGAACAGAGTACAGGTCGCATTTATGATCCGATTTGTATGAAATTTGGAACATGTCACTTATTTGGCCAAGGACGAACACTATTGAAATTGAAGAAAATCGGTCCAAATATAGCTCCCATATATTGTTTCTTCTGATTTTATGTAAATGGTGCACCAAACTTCCAACTTTTGTATGATTGAGACAAAACTTTGCACAGAGTACTGAATTAATTTAGATTGATATGTGTCAAGTTTTGATGAAATCGGTTCGATTGAGACAAAATTTTGCACAGAGTACTGAAGTAGGCCCAGATTGATGTATGGGAACTTTTGTTGAAATCGGTTCATATTTAGATATAGCTTCCATAAATAGTTTCATTCGATTTTATGTAAATGGGGCACCAAACTCCCAATATTGGTCCGATTGAGGCAAAATTTTGCACTGAGTGCTGAATTGGATCAAAATTGATATGTGTCAAGTTTTGTTTAAATCTTTCCAGATTTAGATATAGCTCACACATATAGTTGCGTCCGATTTTATGTAAATGTCACCCTACTGTCAAAATTTGCACAGAGTACTGAAGTAGGTCCAGATTGATGTATGAGAAATTTTGTTGAACTCTGTTTAGATTTCAACATATTTTCGTCCGATTTTTAATAAATGGGCTCCATACTGCCAACATATTGCCTTGATAACATACCCACCCTAATGAAAATAACACATTTTATTTATTAAAAAACAAATGTTCGCATATACATAAATCATTTAAAAAAATTGTTCGAATATCTAAATACCAAATTTTAAATATTTTGTGGAATGCAAACCAAAAATTCCACAAACATTTTAATAGGATTTAGTTTTACAAATTTATTTCGTTGCTTCTGTCATGACGAACAATTGTTGCGGTTTTATTTTTTTGGTTTGTCTGCCCATTTGTCTGTTTGGAAATGACATTGAAAAAAATACAACAACAAGAAATCACGAAGTAACCACACAAAAGCCATTCAACGAATAATGCTTAGTATGCAAATGAGACTCACAAAAAAAGAACAGTACACCAAAAATAATGGGACTTTAGCTATTCTGCTGACAAGTCTGGTTCGGTAGGGTGTCTTCATCCTTTTTGATTCGGTTACAATGGCATTTATTTAGGATTCGTATTTACCAAACTCAACTGGATGTCGGTGAAATACGCATAGACCGCTTTATTTCTATCGTTTAGCCATCTCATTATCCCAAAAATGTTATCTCATACAAATATTTGTCCATAAGAATGAATGCTCAAGGCTCAGCTCGTCTTAAGCTGTTATAATTCTCTTAGAGATTATGCAATTGAAATGTATTTTGATGTCTTTAAAAATGAAATTATACTAAAATGTTATCATAGGTTTCCTAAAAGAAATTTGTTAAGTTCGACAAATGGTCATTTAATATTCGTTACGATAAAATAAAGGCAAACAATTGTTTTGATATGCAAAGGAACGCTTACAAGAAGGCCTGAAAATCGTTGCAGCTATTGGTTTTTGATGGACTTTTGCTTGTAGTGAACATGTAATACTGGTTGATTGACTGGTTGATGTAATTGTGGTTGACCATCTGCATGGACAAATTATCAGTAATATCGGGTTATCCATTTTATCATTAAATTTTACAGCAAAATACCAAAAAATGGGAAAAATGGGAAAAATGGGAAAAATTATAATTACACTATCATTTGAATCTACAACTACATCTAGAGAAAAATATCAAGTTGACCTATTTTTAAACATCCAGTAAAGAGATTACTATATATTTCCACATAGTCAATTTAGGTTGCATATGTTGTGACCACCACTGTATATCGATATCATGTTGATGTATGATCTTCGTTTTCGGATTTTGTGCATACGTTTGTAACATGGAAAAGACAAAAAAAGTGAAAAGGCATTAAGTTCGGCCGGATCGAACTTTTGATACCCTCCATCATTGGTACACTGACTGTTACTAGATATAAAAGTTTCAACCCCACGTGACTAAAAACATCGAGTCATCAGCAACTTTTAATGTGGATTTTCTCTGAAATATCAATACTTCAAAATATGGGCCGATATTGTTTTTTTCTTTCGATCGGTCCCACGCCACTCACACCCGCCCCAACCGACCGTGGGGGCGACCTCCCTATATCGAAGGGAACGCGAAACCCCATAGTCCGGACTATGGAGGGGTTAGTAAATGGTGGGATGACCGGCTACATATTTTATCAGCCGGCATAGACTACTATAAATAAACACATTTATAATTAAAGTAAATACAGAATCACTCTAATATTTAAAAACTACACAAACTACACATCTGGCACTCTGCTACATACGCAATAGTATTTTTTTATTATATCTAATGGTTCAGTCAGTGATAAGCTA
>NW_026874203.1:0-16014 GCF_032173495.1 Musca vetustissima | reverse complement strand
TAATCAAAATGCGACCTGTACATGGATAGACGGACGGACATGCATAAATCGACTTAAAAAGTGATTTAATGCATATTCTCAAAAGGAACCATGCGTCTATCGCGTTTCCTTTTGCCTGTTACAAACAAAATGACCTTGAAAATTGGGTCAATATTAATAATATTTTGTATGAAGATATGCTATACAATAAGAACCCAACATATATTATACCCATCTCTGGTGGAAAAAAGTATCAATAATGCTAGATCAATTCAGCTGATAAAGATATAACGAGTGATATACTAAAAGGTGAGCTTATGATCAATACATCGTACCGTTACAAACTTTAATACCCCCATAACCTAGTTGTGTAGAGCATACACAAATACTTGTCTCCTCTGAAAAAATATTTATGTTCATTCAATCAATTTCAATCAAAGTTGACATTGTAAATGTGTTTGTTTTTTCTATCACTAAAAAAATATATATGTATGTATATGTATATTTCCAAATATACCCAGTTGTTCAAAAAATATCAATTGTCTGCTATTAATCGAAATGACTGTATACCGGTAACGCAGGCAGGGGACAATTGACTTCCCCAATGACATACCCATGTTAAATTCACCAGTCCAGGGCATGAAGTGGTAACTAGTGGTACTTACAGGTAATTAGTGAAATATCTAGTTCATCACCAGTTACTCGAACTACTGGGTATTTTAATCGAACGAGGAAAAGTTTTGTTTTTGTCATTGGCTATACAAATACTGAAAATTAGTGGATTTCGGCTGATGGTCATCTCTTAAGTTCCTATTAATACAAAACCTTCTGAAATATCCATGGCGTATTGTTAGAATGGAACATTGTTGCAATGAAGCGAAGGTATCACATGAAACATACAATGACGATTATAACGAAAATTCGAACAAATTTATGGTTGCCCCGATGTCACTTTCAATTTGCAAATAAATCTACATTTCAAATGAAAACCGAGAAAATATTGCAAGCAATTTTATTATTCAAAGAAATCTTAATTCGTTAAAAAAAATCGCAGTAAGTTCTCCTGTGCTCCTATATTTCCAATTAGAAATTAATGCTTTTTTGGATTTTACTTAAAAGACTACATATAATAACGAGTTATAAAATGTCAATGTTTCGAACTTAATCCCACTTTTTTTTTCTTCATTTCCAACCGAAGAATGCGTTGTGGTTATCAAATTAATGTTCTTTTTTATGCACCGTATTTCGATAACTGTAATTTTTCAAGTCCTTTGGTTTTTTATGGAGATGTGTACTTTGCGAAATGTGGTGATCCAGTCTTTTCATTTCAAATATATTTATTATAATATATATTATCAAAATGGTCATTATTCAAATTATTGTCCAAACAAAACTATGCTCACCATGTTCGTGGTGACGTATATGTACTTTAAAACATTGTTAAATTGTGTATACGCCACCAGGAGCTACATTTATTTCAGGGCACACTTCGAATGTTTATCTAACAAAGATATAGCTTATAGTATGTAATTATTTTCAGTCAGGCTTGAGGATGTGAAACTGATTGTCATTTTTTTTCAATTCAGGGGGTCTTTTTATCGAAGACAGTTATGATAATGAGTGACAGGTTGTCAACTTTTGTCAATTCAGATGTCATTGCTTGATTTAAAGAAACGCACCTTTTACTCTCTATATTTTTATCAGCAACAGTCCAAAGAATACGCTATTTGTCTCATTCTTACACAACAGAACTGATATTCTTATCATTGAAGTCATGTATGTTCTTCTTCTATAAACTCAGAAGAGTTTTCTAATAGTAGGCCAACATAGACTTCTTGTATAAGAGCAGTATATTCTGCCTTTGGTAGCCAATAGTATTTCTCTTTTTAAGGGAGCCAATCGGGTATTCATATGGAGAGCAAGTAGGCTACTGTTCTATAGCTTATATTCAGAACACATAAATGTCTCATTTGAAAATACTTATAAAAGGTGTTCTTTAGAAGGCTAGCAGGGTCCTCTTATTGAATGTCAACTTAATAATCTTCAACAAGAAAAAAAAAACTACAACAAATACCATACCGATTCCAACCCTTTCCTCATCCCTACATTACTGGTTCACATCTAATTTAGTCTTAAACCGATATCAACTTTCCTTCGTCTTCTGCTATTTCTATTCACCTGTAATCATGTGACACTACAACTAAGCCTGCAAGTATGTTTCTACTTGTTTAAGCATCCTTATTTTCAATACAATATGGACGACGATGGAAAAAAGAAGAGAAGAAAGCCACAAAATATGAAGCATATTGGATAAAAGATAATTACATGAGAAAAAATCTTTAATTATCAAACTAATTACAAGGATCTCTCTACAAGTTTGTTTTTTCTTTTGGAATTTCTACTTTTCAATATATGTATTTCATGAGAGAAGAGTTAGATAGACGAAGAGACTTGTGTCTTCGTATGCACACAGCCACTCACACATGGTTGAAGAGATACAAAAAGAAGGGTTATTGAAAATAACATTAAGGAAATTGATATGGTTACTCCGTAGTAGATTTAAATTTTGACGGATTTTCTACGAAGTTTTGTCGCCTACTTGAGAAACAGAAGGTGTCTCTTATAGAAGAGCAGCAGATTGTGTTTATAAAATACCAAAGAAGCCTTCTTGCAGGAGAACATAATGCTGTTCTCATAGTAGACCTTAATAAGGCCCTCTGTACATAGCAGACCTTCTGAGGGGTTTCTGTCCATGGAAGACTTACAGACCTCATACCTAAAACCGAAAATAGTTGTCCTATCCATAGACGACCTAAAAGAGGTGTTCTGACCAATGATGACCTTAAATATATTTTGTTCTCAATATGCTGTCCATAAAATCTGCCAGAATATTGACTATATGTCAATAGAGGACAACTAGCAGATTTTCTGTGTATGTGGAAAAGTTGCAAGGGGTATTCAATCTTTATGAGTCCAACTGGAGTTATTTTGGTCTGACTATTTATAAGTGACTTATAGATAGTCAATAAAAGGAAATACAGTATATAGATTTACTTACTTACTTAGCTGGCTTGTTACAGAACGGTTGTTCCATAAGCCGAGCTTAAAAAAGATTTCCAAGCGCGTCGATCTTGTGCGCAAGACCACCAATTTGGAAGACCACGTTCCAAGATGTTGTTTTCTACTTGGTCTTTCCATCTAATTCGTGGCCTTCCCCTTCTACGGGAACCATCAGTAGGCTCATTTTTATATGCCTTTTGAGCTGGGGCATTTTCATTCATCCGCACAACATGGCCTAGCCACCGTAGTCGCCGCAGCTCAATACGATTGACTATGTCGATGTCCGCGTATAAATAGTAAAGCTCATGGTTCATTCGACGCCGATATTCACCGTCGACGCAGATCGGCCCGTAGATCTTTCGGAGAATTTTTCTCTCAAACACCCAAGAGCTGCCTCATCTGCTTGCGCAAGTACCCATGCTTTTGATCCATATAATAGCACGGGTAGTATCAGCGTCTTGTAAAGTGTGAGTTTGGTCTGGCGGGAGGTGGCCTTGTTTCTAAACTGCTTACTTAGACCATAGTAGTATCTGTTGGCCATCACAATCCTTCTCCGAATTTCAAAACTGATGTCATATGTTTTATTTATGGCGGTTCCAAGGTATCTAAAGTCTTTAACTACCTCGAAGCTGTAGTTCTCAAGTTCCACAGTTGGTCCGAGTCTACTAGATGTCTTGCCCGTTGATACCATCAGCTTGGTCTTCTCGCCGTTTACTGCCAGACCCACTTTGGCAGACTCCTTTTCAAATTGTTCAAAGGTGGCTGTTACCGCTCGCAATGTTCGACCCATTATATCAATGTCATCGGCGTAGGCGAGTAGCATTTGTTGTTTGGTGTACCGAGTGACATTTCTGTTCACCTTTGCGTCTCGTATGACGTTTTCCAGTAGGATGTTAAAAGATCACACGACAAACTGTCACCTTGTCTGAATCCTCGTTCGGTATTGAAAGGCTCCGATAGGTCCTTTCCTACTTTAACTGCTGACCTTGTGCCACTTAAAGTTATCCTGCATAGCCGTATTAATTTTGCAGGAATGCCGAACGCAGACATGGCTTTAAACACCTCTGAACGGATAGGGCTGTCGAATGCGGCTTTATAGTCGACAAATAGGTGGTATGTGTCGATGTGTTTTTCGTGGGTCTTTTCCAGGATTTGGCGCAGAGTGAAAATCTGGTCAATGGTGGATTTGCCAGGTCTGAAGCCGCATTGGTATGATCCGATGATGTTATTGACCATTGGCTTCAATCGTTCACACAGCACACTGGATAGCACTTTATATGCGATGGGAAGGACAATTATTCCTCGATGGTTGGCACATATCGTCCTGTCTCCTTTTTTGTGCACGGGACACAGGATGCTGAGGTTCCAATTATTGGGCATGCATTCATCTAGCCATATTGTACTAATCAGCTGGTGCATGCTCCTGACCAGCATCTGGGCTCCTGCTGCTTTGTTGTTCTTGAGCTGATTAATTGCTTTTATGACCTCATCTTGGCTAGGTGATATACACTCTATACCATCATATCTTATTGGTTCTGGGGTATCTTCTTCAACGCCACTATTTGATACCAGAAGATTTTCAAAATGCTCCTTCCAGATCCTCAGCACGCTGTCTGTATCTGTCACCAGGTTTCCTTCTTCATCTCTAAAGGAGGATGTGACTGCACCAAAGCCTTCGGTTTGGTGTTTTACCCGTTGGTAAAATTTCCGGACTTCATTCTGACTCCTGTACATCTCGATTTGCTCACGCTCACGCTTTTCTTGTTCTTTCTTCTTTTTTCTGAAAACACGTTTCTCATCTCTCCTTTTCTCCCGATAATTCTCCATCACGTTACGTGTTGCTACTGTCTCCAGGGTTGCCCTATACGCTGCGTTTTTCTCATCAGTAGCATTACGACACTCCTGATCGTACCATGGGTTTCTTGGTGGTGGTTTTTGGTACCCAATTGTTCCTTTTGCTGCAGTTTGTAGGGAGTGGGCAATTCTTTGCCATTGTGCTTCTATACTATTATCGGGGCAAGAAGTGCTTTCTTCAAACAGATGGGTAAGTTGAGCGGAGTAGGCCTTGGCTAACTGTTGCGTTTGCAGCTTTTCGACGTCGAGTTTCCGTGTTGTATTAGATCGCACCTTTGCTGCAACGTTAAGACGGGTGCGTACCTTGGCTGCCACAAGGTAATGGTCCGAATCGATATTCGCTCCTCGGATCGATCGGACGTCTAAAACACTGGATGAATGCCTTCCGTCTATCACAACATGATCAATTTGATTTCTCGTTACTTGATCAGGAGAGATCCAGGTAGCCTTGTGTATATCGATATGCTTGAATCTGGTGCTGCTAACTACCATTGTTTTTGCTGCCGCGAAGTCAATCAACCTCATACCGTTGTCGGATGTTTCTTCGTGGAGGCTGAATTTTCCGAGAGTGGGGCCAAACATATTTTCCCTTCCGATTTTGCATTAAAACCTCCTAGCAGACTTTTAATGTTATGGCCAGGGCAACGGTCATATACTGTTTCTAGGCGCTCGTAAAATATGTCTTTGGTCTGATGTAAAAGAACATCGCGTTTATACGCATTATAGCAATTCGCTCATCTACTGGAGTGAATCTGGAGACAAGGTCTTTTATTCTCCTTTTAGTCAGAAATCCGCAGCCAAATTCATGTCTCGTTTCATGGCAGCTATAATACAGGGCGTAATCGTCTGATGTACTTACGCCTGTCCCTTTCCATCGCATTTCCTGTAAGACAATAATATCGGCTTTATACTTCTTGAGTATATCCGCCAAAGCGAATACTGCGCCTGTTCTGTCCTGATCGTGGTCCTTTATACGTTTACGGGGGTCGTCAACATTAGGGGGGTTAGGTTTTCTTTTTCTTTGCTTTTTTCATAGTAGGTTGGGTTTTCCGAGAGTGGGCAACTAACCCGACGCCTCAACCCATTTTTGTATAGTTCTTATGGGTGAACTCGCGGCACATATTAGCTCACTGTTTCATCGGGTGATGAGAATAGCTCCTCCGGTGGCACCGCGGGGTGGTCAGTCTCCACAATTGAGATGAAAGAGGGACCAAGAAAAGCTTGGACTTCGCCATGTTAAAGCCAATCAGAGCCGTTGCTTGGTATCTATCATCCCCTACGCCACCCAGTATATAAATTTATTATATTTATATAGAAGTCCACCGGAAGGACTTCTGGCCCTAAAATACCCACAGAAGGTTTTATATCCGTAGTATACTTACAAGAGGTTCCTGTAATAGGACCTTGTCCAATATCCCTTATATCAATAGAAGTCGAGAAAGAAGGTCTAGAAAGAATTTTTGTAAGTCATCTGTCTGATGAAGGCCTACAATAGGTGTTCTGTTTATAGTAAACGTACCGAAGTCCGTCTCCAAGACTCACAGGAGTTCATATATACACGTTTTTTGTTAATTGAAGATCTACAAATCCTCTGTTCGAAGAAGACCTTAAAAAAGTTTTCCGTCCATAAAAACCACTCAGAATGTCTTTTATCTAAAAATGATCTTCTTACGTTGTATAAATTGGCTCTTCTTCTAATATAGGGGGGACTTAGGTTTTAGAAGGTATTTTGACTATGTAAGATCTTCATATATAAGTCTGTAAGAGGATGCAATACTATAGATGTTTTTTAACAGGGTTGTGCTAATTAATTCATTTGGCTTTCGATTAAAATTCTTTCTTTAATAAAGAGATATCCTGGTCTTCATTAAAATGTTTGTGGTAACTTTGACAAAACCCCTAATATGCGTGGGGATAACAATTATTGATGTTGGTGAAAGTTAAACACACACACTTGATAAATCCACTCTTACACAATCTCAAATATAGATAAAACACAACAAGCCTTTTCTTTATATGTGTGTGTGTGTTCTATTCTGTATTCTTGGTTTTTATTGTAAAATGTTGAAAAAGAGCTAATGGCATAATGGCAGGGATGGAGGAGCATATTCATACATCTACAAGACAATACGTGGTACTTAGCCTTATTTGATGTGACAAACAAACTGGTAAAAACTAAATTGCATTGTTAACAGATTTTGTGTAAAGGCCAAAATGTCAAGATTACAAACTCATCCAAACGTTTGATGCTGATGCAAATTACAATAAGTTGTGGGGTTTCCTCCTTTTTCCGGCACACATACACAAAAAATCATTCACACCCTCATAACCAAGCTATAACTATTGTTTGATTGAAGCTACTCTTCCTAATACATTTTTGAAATCATAAGAATAACCCCCTGCCAAGAACATCTTCTGCAGTCGCTACCTCGCTGCAACTGCTGTAAATGCGTTTACAGTTGAGTAACATGCATTGTTTCAGTTTTGTTCATTCACATCTATTGTTGTCGTTAGAACAACGATGACGATTTTTCAGCATTCTAGCTAGTAGTTTTTCCATTGAAGACACATGGGTCCTTGTAGTTGTCGTCGTTGTGGTTGTGCCAGTGACGAAGAACTTTTCTATGTTCAAATCTGCTACGAATTGAAGTGATGGATATGTTTGTGGTAGAGATTTTGGGTTTCGTATTTGTGATAGAGGTTGTGTAGAATTTATAAATTCTGATTACTGGGTCAATTGTCTGTAAGGTTGTGCGTCAGCAAATCTTTTAATAATGACATGATGATTTTTCATGTATCTTTGTTGTTGTAATTCTGTTCAAATAAAGGAGAAGATTATCCTTGTAAACGTAGGGAAGGAAAATGAATATTGAAGAAACAGTTTAAGGATCCATTTTTAGAAGCGGGTCTTTTTAATGATATATTTAAATCGAAGAAATCATCTAATTTTTATGGGCCCTTGTTTGTCCTAACATTTGTATTCTATAAGAACACCCATCTGATATTCTTTAAGAAGACCATAGTAGTCCTCTATAACAACAATCTGCTGGGTTCTTATAGTAAAATGAACAGTAGCTCATTTATATAAAACCTCGCTGATATTCTATAGCTTCCCCTGCTGATTTTCCGTATGAAAAATTCCATTCTATCAAAGATCCTTCATTTCTTCTATAAAATAAAGTTCGGATTTTCAGTCAGAAGTTCCTTGTGGTCTTCAATAACTTCCTTCTGGTCATTTAGAAAAAAAAATATTTTGCTTCTCAATAAGGGCACTCTTCTGATATCCTGTAGGAATGCTATATTCGTTTTTTATGAAAATTCATTTTTGACCCATCTATCTTTTCTTTAAAGGCCCTTCTGATCTTTCATGTTACGACCGGATGGTCTCCTTTATGAAGATCATTTTGTCATATAAGGATAATTTTCTACCCTTTCATTAGAATATCTTTCTAGGGTTTTTTCCTTCTTGTCCCTTATTGTCTTCTATAAAGATAGCGTTTGCTTCCCTTAAAAAACTTGTTGGTCTTGTATGAGAAGACCTTTCATATACGCTATAAAAATACCCTACTGTTATTCCATAAGAAACGCGTTCTGGTCTTTAATAAATCCCCCCTGTTCTCCCAGGAAGAGAGAACCTTTAGATTTTGTTAGGATTTTTTCGAGGTTTCCATATGTTGACCGATGGGTACAATCACCTTCATGTAGACGATGTGCAAATCGATTTCTATATTCAATTAGATTAATATGATATATACAAATTCATTAAATTTTAATACTTTGTAAGGGAGGTCTTAAAAGGGTTGGGACCGATATAAGTTTGGATCAAATCGAATACACCTTCCGCATAGAATTATAAATGTATATATCAGAAAAATGTTTAGAATTTTTAACGGAACTGATAGTCCTTCTAACAAATATCCACATTTTTATTTAAGATTCAAAAACATTCTGTACAAAACCACACTTACAACTCTATAAATCTTTTGACGAAGGAAATTCGTTAAAAACTTTCATGGTCGTAAGTTCAACAGTTTGTAAGTCCACGTTATTGCTTTAAGGTCCAACTATAGGTCCGACAGTCCCTCACGAAAATTTTCTAAGCCAGAGTAGTACAGTCGGACGCGGACGACAATTCTAATTTGTTAGCTACCGTCCCTTCCTCGTGCAACATTTGTGATGTTCGGCCTAAAATAATGGCCCCTAGAGCGACTATAAAACTACACAAAAATAAAGTTTTTTTGTTCTTTTCACCCCCTAATTATTATAGGCGTCGTCCTATACCAGATCTTTTTCTCTATGTAATATTTCGTGATGTTCGGGCCATAATTGTGACCTCTGGAACGTCCAGAAAAACAAACAAAAACAAAGTTGTTGGTCCATTTCAACCCCTAAATATTAACGGATCATTAAAGTAAATAGGGTCTTCTTTGTTCAGATTTGTGGTCTGTAGCGTGTTTAGTAATTATCATGGACAGACGGACGGATACACACATGTCAAGATCGACTCGAATTGTGATTATTGGTATAGTAAAAAGCGGGTCTATGAACAATATTTCGCGGCCTTAACAACTTAGTTGTGTATGGTATAATTATGTAACATAATTTTCTTAATTGTTTGGCAATGAGATATCTATTTATTATTATTTTTTGGTGGGTAAGATGTCTATAGAAGTAATATTGACGTTTATTTGATATTTTCATCATTTCTCTCCCACACGACAAAGTTATGAAAGCAAATTATTATTTATTTGAGCTCAAAAGTACTCTAATTGTTCGTCTGACATCCGACAAACAAAACTTTGAAAAATTCCATGAACCCTGCTGTCCATTTAGAACGAGTAATTTGTATGTCCTGATTTATATTAGGCGAGTTTACTTGCGGCAATTTTTGTCGTTCTCTTTTGAACTTGCTCCATGCGTCTATACAAGGCAATTCGCAAGGTATATTAAGAAGGTAACCGTATCAAACCAGCTGATGGTAACATTATATGTCATAACAATTTGTTGTTGTTTTTGATTTTTGTTCAAACCTATTTCGAAACATGAATTTAAAAATTTAAATATATTTGAAAATAAAGAATAAAAAAGGATAAAAAGGCATACCGGTAGGCTATGGAGATGATATTTCTTTAAGAAGACAATGGAATCAAAAACAAGACTTTGGGATCGAAAAGAAGATCTGGTTCGATAGGACGTTTTTGTCTTTATTATATATTGTTTTATAACATTTCATGTGAGGGCATGATAAAACTACGTAAATAATAGCTTAAATCTTGTTATCTCTCACTACATCCGATGTCACCTACATTATCACATTAAAGGCGCACTTTTGATGTATTTTTCTACTCAAAAATCAGATATTTACACAACTTATTTTAAAAATTTTCAATTTTCAAAAAGTAAACAAATATTTTTCATTTTTTCAAAATGCTTAATTGTGATTGGTTGAATTTAATTTGCTTCGAGTTTTTTATGTCACGGCGAAATTAGTATTATTCGCCTGGTAAACAATTTTGACATATCATGTTCCCAATTCGCCGATGCGGCTACCTTGTATATCTACCTTGGCAATTCGGTTTCGAAAATATTTCTTTTTTCATTTGATGTCAATAGTTTTTTCACATTTAAATAAATATAAAATGTCAACAAATACGAAACACACAAAACGAATTGCCAGAAAATTGTCGGTACGAGCAATTTTTTTCCATTTCTATTCCCCTTGCCCCTCTCTCCTACAAACAAAGACTTGCCGCAAGTAAACTCGCCTAATCTAAATCAAGACTATCCTTACACTGCGTTTGCATATCTTCTATTAATCTTTCTTTTAACCATTTTTGTTGTATGCAATTAATTACCATACTCTATTGTTGTTGCTGCTGTCTTGGGTAAATACCAACAAATCCTGGAACTATGATTAATTGCTAGAATATTTTGTATTTTATAAGTGTTATGTAATCCAAACACATAAATCGTTGTTGTTCTGAATGCAATTTCCATTGTTGCCATAGTTCGTTTTGGGGTTCGTCGTTGCTATTCAATCGAAGTATTTTACTCTTATCCATTTTTTATACCCTCCACCATAGTATGGAGGGTATATTAATTTTGTTATGCCGTTTGTAACACATCGAAATATTCATTCCCGATAAATTATATATATTCTTCATCAGGGTGAAATTCTAAGACGATCTAGCCATGTTCGTCCGTCCGTCTGTTGTAATCACGCTATCTTCTGAAGAAATGAGATAGGGTGCTGAAATTTTGCATAGTGTTGTCTTTTGTCTGCAGGTAGGTCAAGTTCGATGATGGCATATATCGGTTCACGTTTAGGCATAGCTCCCATATAAGGGTACCCCCCAAATTTCGCTATTTTGGGGTTCATGAGCGCGTTTTTCAGCCGAATTCGCTGAAATTTGGGTTCTTATTGGATACTTAATGTCTCCACAAAATATTATAAGTATAGGTCCATATTTTCTGGTAGCCCCCATACAACGGTACCTCCCAATTTTCAGTATTTTGGGGGTTTTGATCGTATTTTTCCGCCGAATTTGCTGTAATTTAGTATTTTGAGTTCTTACTAGGTACCAAATCTCTCCACAAAAAAATATGAATATAAGTCCATTTTTTCGGATAGCCCCCATATAAGGGTACCCCCAATTTTCGGTATTTTGGGGTTCTTGAGCGCGTTTTTCAACCGAAATTGCTGCAATTTGGTATTTTGTAGTAGTATATGGTAACAAATCTCTCTACCAAAAATTAGTAATATTCGCCCCCTTTTTGGGATAGTCCCCATATAACCCCATTTTTATATTAATATAGTAATTTGATTTGTTCCGCGTTTTGAGTTTGGTTCTAAGACTCTTTTGTAATCATTTCACCTGCGGAGGATAGCGAAATAAAAAAATAGAACGTAAGGTTCGATAATGAACTATAGCCGCATTTCGACCTACCCCCTATGTGGAGGTTTCAGAAAGAGTGGACCGATAATCCCCATCTTCGAATTTGAATTATCAATTAAAAATTTCTGAAATTTGTATTATGGTTTACATCATCCGTTGCTAGAAATGTCGGTATAGGTCCACTTTTTCTTGGTATGTTCCCTATTTTTTTCATTTCTAGTACCTGTCAGTATATCTTTGGTGGAGGGTATCCAAAGTTCGGCCCGGCCGAACTTAACGCTTTTTCACTTTTTATAATATTAAAATTACCATGGAAATAACAATAATCAGCAACATAATGGCTACATGAACACTGCAGCAACAACAACAAAACAAAATAACATTTTTCTTCACATATATTTGCATTAAATTTTGGCGATGAAAAAAAGCAGTAAGGAAAGTAGTAAAGTCGGACGAGGCCGACTATATGCTACCCTTCACCACTATGGGTATATTAAACAGGACTATATTTATAATTTTTTGTGGAGACATTTAGTACCCAATAAGAACGCAATGTACCAAATTTCAGTGTATTCGGTTGAAAAACGCGCTCAAGAACCCCAAAATACCGAAAATTGGGGGGTACTTTTATATGGGAGCTATGCCTAAACGTGGACCGATATATCCCATCTTCGAACTTTACCTGACAAAGACAAAAGGCAAACCTATGCAAAATTTCAGCACTCTATCTCAATTCCTACAGAAGATAGCGTGATTACAACAGACGGACGGACAGGCGGACGTACGGACGGCTAATCGTCTTAGAATTTATACTGATTAAGAATATATATACTTTATAGGGACGGAAATGAATATTTCGATGATTTGCAAACGGAATTGCAAAATTAATATACCCTCCATACAATGGTGGAGGGTATAAAAAATTATAACCGTTTTCATCATTGCCTTAAAAGTAAAATAAAGCCCAATAATAACAACAACAATTACAGTAACAGTTGCTGTCTGCAACATGTTAAAGACTGTCGATTTGACAAAAACTATGGAAGACATTTTTCTTGTGTTTAGCTCCTCTAAGAAATGCATTGAAGCGTAAATGTGTTGATTTAGATGTAATTTAATATTCATCGAAAATGTGTGTTAAACTTGTTGAGACATTGATGGTGATGACGGTAGCATAGTGGCAACAATCACAGCAATAGCTACAACAACACTAACAATATAGGAGTAAACAACAAGGACAAAAAAGTATAACAACAGAAAGCATTTTCCAATTCTCTTCCGAACAAAAAAAGAAAAATTGAGTGTGAACACAAATCATGCTGCTGATTATGATGTCTTTGTTCTGGTCGACATAGCATGATATGCTCGCTCCCAAACTCCCACGTCACCCTCACCATCACGCCGAAATTTTTCAAGTTTTCATTTTATGGCGATTATTGATGAAAAAATATGATTGTGTTAAATTGTGTTCTGTAAAGTAATTGTGTGTATATATGCACATTATATCTTTTAACATAAAATGACAATGTGGCCATCAACATTTTGAGATCAGAACGGATTCATACATCAATGGTTTTGCCATTATCGATCTTATGTCTATATTTGTCTTTGTATTACAACCAACAGATCTATAAAATGTACATTTTTAGTTCATCGTAATACCCTATGTGTAAGTGCTCAAAAATTCTTTTCGGTATATCTGTCAGCTCTATTGAAATGTTTTAATTAATCCGTATCTATATCCTCTTTTACTTTTGCTCTCTCTTAAAAAACAATCGTAATTGAAAGTTAAATACTTGTTGATTGCCTTTACCATACACAGAATCACATACACATATGTATACATGCAGACGGGCTCTAGAACATACCCAGGTACACTCATATTCCTACGTTCTTATTTATCACTTACTATCTCAACCTTACACTCATCCTTTTTTGTTGTTACTTCTCAATAATTAAACACGGGAAACATTGCACCCAACCTCCATCTGAGAATAATTTGTGGATAAAACTACTGCTGCCAGACTTTACCTGATTTAAACATGCTGCACTTACGGGTTATAAATATACCTATGTATGCGTGTTGATTACTCATGCCTACTATATAGATATACAGATTTTCTTGTTAAACACACACAGGAAGTCATAGATATAGAAAAAGTGAAAACTTTTAGAACAGTAATATGTTTACATGGGGGTTACATGAATAGAACTTAAAAGTCCTGCGTGTATGCATATGTTTCTTGAGAATGTGTTTGATATTGAAGAATTGTTTGAATACTTTGATTACCATGTATAAACTTAAAACACCCCATTCCATGTTGTTGGAGGAGTTTGAACTGTTTCAAAGAAATGAAAAAGGGTACATATTTTAATAATCAGCATACTGATGAGAAATTTATGATGTTTTGAGGTCTGGAGTACAGTAAAGGTATGAAAAAAGTAATGTTATAAGATATGAAGGACTCGAGTGAGGCAATTGCCAAATTAGATTGTGTTGGAGGGAAAATGGCATTACCTTATTTAATGAAAAAAAAATCTGGCAGTGTGAAATAAAAGTTATGCCGTTAAATTAGGCGTGTTAGGAGTGTTGTCGTTATGAATACGCAGTAGTGATAAAAGTTCGTAAAGTTCGACTCAAATAAATGTTTTATTGAAAAATTAATTTTAGATCCAAAGCATTTTTTCATAAATCTGTCTTTAACCATGACTAAATCGATTCCAATCAGTTTCAGATCATTTTAAGTCGATCAAGCCAAGCGCGCACCCGATCACTTTTGTTGACTATGGCTAATCCTTTTTGTGCTAACAGATGTCCTTTTTAAAGTCCTGGTCAAAACCGGTCTGTATACATTGATAATATAGAAGCCATTAAAGAGCTCATGTTCTCAGAATTAAAATTTGTTGAGGCTTTTGTATTTAAAAATAGCTGGTAAACTGAAATCTCGTACATTGGTGCGTATGACTATCGTCGTTACTAATACCCTACCTCAAGCGGCATTTGTATTTCTTACGTATTCCATAAAATTTCTATCAACCCTAATATTATGCTTATTATTATTTTTGGACAATTTTTTCATTATTTATGTTTGTAGCGAACAAAATCAACATTCATGAGAAAGTATAAGTTTCTGGTGTAAATATATTATGCATTCAAATATGTTTGATGAATCACTTTAAAGATCAATTTTAGAAGTACAATACCATATATAACGTATGAATATAGTTAGTTTATTTTATGAATTAAAAGAAATCAATTGAACATTTATTTGTTCGTTAAGGTCGTCTATATCGAGAACGTGATGTGATTTAGAAATTGTAAATATTTTAATGGATCTGTATAGATAAACCAGTGAGCGGAGCAGTATAGTCGGACGGGGCCGACCATATGATACCCTACACAACTTCCACAAAAATCTAACTTTCTGTGATTCTATATTCTGAACTTGGGCAACATTTCGCGATATTTGCACCCCCTTGACCATGACTAGATGTCAACAAACATTACTAATATTAATTAGACGAGGGCTGTACTTGTCCAGATTCCATTTACCGTAGGTTATGTTGGGCTTTCAATTTTGGCCTATATATCGACTAGAAAAAACACAAATAATTATGTTTTTTGTTCACTTCATCCCAATATTATTATCTGATCATCGCCGAAAATTATAGGCCTTGTCCTTGACCATACCTAATGGAAAATTTTAATGCGATCACCGCTATATTTCCGCCCTCTAGTGAGGTAATGGGTAACTAAATAATATATGAATACATAAGCACCTGTAAATATTAAGTGTAACTCGCACATCCGAGTACATACGACAATATAATTGGTATCAATTTAACGGTCAACCACTCCTTATTGGGTCTTTGTTCTTCAGGGGTAAATATATAGAATACAAATTTTGTCATTTTTCACACAAAAGTCAGGGTTCATTTGACCCGCTAAATATTGACCGATCTTTATCAAAACATGCATGCTTATTCTTTGGCCTGATCCCCTACTCCATGCAAAAATTCGCGATGTTTGAACCATAATTGCGGCCTCCGGAGCGACCAGAAAATTAAACAAAAATACAGTTTTTGGTCCATTTCATCCCTTAAATATTAACCGATCTTTACAAAAACAATAGGGGTCTTCATTGGCTAAAACCTATCCTACATGCACAATTTCGTGAAGATTGGTCCATAACTGTGTGCTGTATCGTGTTTACATGTTATAATG
>NW_026874202.1:0-15837 GCF_032173495.1 Musca vetustissima | reverse complement strand
CTAAATATTATTAAGTATGTTCTAGATATTGACAAAATGTACTTTATGGGGTCAAAGGGAAATTTCTCTGTGTACTAATCATTTTTTTTCTCTGTTGATTTAGTTTGCTGGTTGCATTTACATTTCACAGGCTTACTATATAATTTTTTCATATCACAATTTTCTACAAAAATTATGAGTAACAATAAGAAATAAGTATGTAGTTGTGGTCCATAACAAAATTCTTGGATGAAAAATTTAAAAAAAAAAAAATTATTTGCAACAGTGGTTAATATTATAGCTTTTAGGCTGTTATTTTTTTGTCAAACATTTACCAATATTTTCGCACTCGCTTATACTTTCATTTTTATTAATTTGAACTCCATGTACAAACAAAGTATTTATGTTTTGTTATATTTTTGGAGTTTAAATGCTAGTAATATCACATACTAAAAGGTATTACAATAAATACTTCATCTACTCAGCGTCCAAGATGAAACGGCTAATATTTGAATCCCGAACTTTTGTATTTAGTTTAATATTGGCGCGTATGTATTTGATAATACTAGGTTTGTACTAAAAGTACATTAATATTTATTATTATTATTTCATAACATTTTTATTACGATTTACATAATCTGATATTGATTATTAATACGAGTATATACATATATTAATCCTCTCTTTTCTGATGTATAAATAAATAATTTATTTTCATAAGAATTTTATTCTATTATTACTTATTTATAATTAGTTTCACATTAAATTACAGGACGTCAATCAATATTGAGTTGATTTGCCATATCGTAGGATTAAACGACCGAAGAACATTGATTCTAACTATATATAACATTTACGCTGTAACATATAACATCCAGACGGTCAATCTATTTTTGTATTTTAATGAAAAATCAAAACAGAAAATATTAACAATCTTTTTATTTTCGACATGTGTAGACATATCATATTTGCTTTTCTGTCTCGTGTCTCGACATTCTAATGGTAGACAGACAGATTCATTCAATAATAAAACGAGTCAAATATAATAAGCCACAACTTTATGTCAAAAAGAAAATTGTATGACAAATTTGCCTTAAAAAATTATTACGTACGTACATATATAAACATGTGGCTTCATTAAATTTAATAAGCGTAAAAATGTGAATTGTTTAATATATGTATATATGAACATATGTACACAAATTGTGGCAATATATAAAATGTCCCTAGTTTATGATACATTTAAGTGAGACGTAAATTTAAACAATGTAATGAATGGTTTTAAAAATTATATTAGTTTTCTCTTTTTAACAGAAAAACAGGTTTTGGCTTAAAATTGAGTGGCCATGACTCCAAGCAGGTGTATTTTTTTAAAGCTTAGTTGACTTTTTCGGCTAATATTGATTTTTTATATTCATGTGTGATCACTTAATTCCTGCAACAACGTTGCCTCTACATAGATATGTCCAAGTAAAATATGCCCACAGTTAAGTAGAACAAACACCGCCAACAAAAAACATACAAAACAATTGTTGCGTTACTAAAAAAGTATCATATTTCAAATTACTAGATTTGATAAATTGTTTCTTCAACAAATTTAAGAGTATATCAAATTAAATGGACAAGCCCACCAAGTGCGATATAATATTTTCGTTTTTTGGGGGGATAATAACAATAAACTACGACCACCACCACAACCCCCACCACCGTCCTCACCTGAAGTGAGGAAACAAAGCGCACACTGTCATACGATAACAAAGTTTCGTTCTTTTTTTCGTTTGTTTTTTATGACCAAAAAGTTTCGTGCTGTCCACCCATAGCCATAAACAAATATGGGGAAGGACATATTAAAAACAATTTACTGTCATGGAAACAATTTATGTGATATACTGTTAAATCTTTAATAACATTTTTATATGATTTTAAAGTGGGCTTTATGTGTGTAGGTGTGCATCTATATAAAAAACGAAAAAAAAAAATATAAATTTAGATTGTAAAGGTATTTGGTTTTAGTTTACAATAAAATTGAGGAAAATTCAAAACATATGACATTTTTTTATTCACATTGTGTAACGCAAAAACAATAGTTAGGCCACCCTCATTTGCGTACTTATGTTTATTATGAATGCAAATTACTAAAATGACGCAATTACAGTCTGATTATTACGTAATTTAGTAAATCTGAACTGGTAGAAAAAAAACCAGTGAGGAAAGTAGTAAAGTCGGTCTGGGCCGACTATATGATACCCTTCACCACTTTGGGTAAATTCAACATGTGTATCCTAACAGACATCGCCTTTTTGAAGAAGCATTGACATGAATATGTGATCTTTAATATATGATCTTTACCTATATGTAAACCTATGTTAAATTTTGTAAATCAATTTAATGCAAACTTGACACACGCTATTTGGTATGATGTAATGCTTAAAATATATGTGGGAGCTATATCTCAATCTGAACTGATTTTCACGAAACTTCGTAGATATCATTCTAGATTTAATTCAGTACGCTATGCCAAAATTAGTACCAATCAAATGATTTGCAGGGACTTTGGTGGGCCATAACCCTTTGAAAATATATATATATATATATATATAGGGAGCTATGTCTAAATCTGAACCGATTTTCTCGAAACTTAAGAGACATCACTCCAAACTTAAATCAGTACGCTATACCAAAATTCGTTCAAATCGAATGACTTGGAGGGACTTTGGGGCACCATTTACACTAAATCGGTCGAAACTATATATAGGAGCTATATCTAAATCTAAACCGATTTTCACGAAATTTCGCAGACATCATTCTAGACTTAACTCAGTACGCTATGCCACAATTCGTGCAAATCGAATGATTTTAAGGGACTTTGGTGCACCATTTACACTAAATCGGTCGAAACTATATATGAGAGCTATATCTAAATCTGAACCGATTTTCTCGAAACTTGACACACATCATTCTGGACCTAATGCAGTACTCTGTGCCAAATTTCGTGGAAATCGAAAGATATAGAGGGACTTTGGTGCCCCATTTACCTTAAATCGGACGAAAATATATATGGGAGCTATATATAAATCTGAACCGATTTTCTCGAAACTTAGCACACATCATTCAGCACCTAAGTCAGTACTCTGTGCCAAATTTCGTGCAAATCGAAAGATATAAAGGGACTTTGGTGCCCCATTTACCTTAAATCGGACGAAAATATATATGGAAGCAATATAAAAAACTGAACCGATTTTTCCCAATTTCAGTAGGGTTCGTCCTTGGGAAAAATGGGTGTTTTGTGCCAAATTTCATCCAAATCGGACCATAAATGCGACCTGTACTTTGTTTACAATTTAACATCTACAGACGGACAGATTGACGGACGGACGGACATGCATAAATGGACTCAGAAAGTGATTCTATGCATATTCTCAAAAGGAACTATAGGTCTATCTCGTTTCCTTTTGCCTGTTACAAATATATGCACAAAGACATAATACCCTGTACCACAGTGTAGTGAAGGGTGTAAAAAAAATCACCAAGGAAGGTAGTTAAGTCGGACGAGGCCTACTATATGATACCCTTTACCACTTTAATCTTACATAGTATCTTTGGAGGATCATAAAATTGGACGACATTTATTATGTGATCTATACAGATATATGGACCGATTTTAATAAATATTTTATTACAATATTTTATTACTGTTAATGGGCGAAGTCATAAGTTCCGTTCCAGAACCTAAAATAATAATAATAATGTTGGCATGTTATTTTGTACTCTGAGGCTGATTTTGAAATGTTTCCCTTTTACTAGTTGTACTATTTAAAAAAAAATACTGGAAAAGACCAATTATGTCCCAATTTAGATTAGGCGAGCTTACTTGCGGCAAGTCTTCGTTTGTTGGAGAGAGGGACAAGGGGAATAGAAATGGAAACGAATTGCTCGTACCGGCAATTTTATGGCAATTCGTTTTTTGTATTTCGTATTTGTTGGCATTTTATATTTATTTAAATGAGAAAATACTATTTGCAACAAATAAAAAAGAAATATTTTTTGAAACCGAATTGCCTTGTATAGACGCATGGAGCAAGTTCAAAAGAGAACGATAAGAATTGCCGAAAGTAAACTCGCCTAATCTAAATCATGACTATGTTCAAAAACAAAAAAATTGAAATGGCACTGCGAAAACCTGTTCAAATAAGGGAGCTATATCTGAATCTCAACCGATCTCCCTAAAATTTAGCAAGACGCGAATGCAAATTTTCGTTCCAATCGGAAGGAAGGTTGGTGTATCATTAATATAAAATCGGACGAAATTATATATTGGAGCCAGGGACGTACACAGGGAGGGGTCAGGAATCGCATATTCAGATTTAGCAAAATGAGCTTTTGTACACCAAAAAATGCAACATATCTGAGTCCCAGAATACAGAACGATTAGATAGAACTAATTGGAGAATATATCCAGAAGCCTATTGTTGAAGAAATGCTGTATTCTTTTCGGTTTTAGCGAATGAATATATATATATACGATTTTTTACAAGGTAAAGTCAAAGAATGTTTCCTTTGCTTGGTGAATTAGAAGGATTAACAAGAATTTTCGAGATGCAAATTAATCTTGTTATAAATCTTAATAAGGATACCGGTACCCACAGCATCAGCTGAAAGAAGTTTTTCTACCCCACGTCGATTAAAAAAAGTATCTGAAGAAACAAATGCAAAGTCCACGCTCTTATGTCTAGTAAATACTGAGCACACAACTAAACCAGTAAGGAAAGTTCAAAAGTCGGACGGGCCGACTATATGGTACCCTTCACCACATTGGGTACATACAAGATATGTTAATATCTACAATATCCTGCAGATAGAACAAGCATAAAATCATTGGAGGACCAGTGATGTGAAATCGGCAAAAAGCAAATGTGCTATCTAGATAGACATTTGAACCGATTGAAAAAATCCCATACATGTCAAACCGGCAGACTTAGATTCTTTGGTGTAACATTTGTATGAAATCGAGTAAAATTATGTATGGGAGCTATATATAAACACATTTTCCTCAATTTCATTCGCTATGCTAAATTTTGCTCAATCGGACAAATATTGGGAGTTTGGTGTATCATTAACAAAAAATCGGAAGAAACTATATATGGGAGCTATATCTAAATCTTAACCGATTTTAACAAAACTTCGGTGACATCAGTCTGGACCTAATTTACTACGCTGTGCACAATTTGGCCCCAATGGGACAAATATTGGGAGTTTGGTGCATCATTCACATAAAATTGGACGAAACTATATATGGAAGCTATATCTAAATCTGAACCGATTTTAACAAAACTTCGCAGACATTAGTCTGGACCTAATTCAGTACTCTGTGCTAAATTTTGTCCCAATCGGATAATAATTGTGAGTTTAGTGCGTCATTCACATAAAATCGAACGAAACTATGTAGGAGCTATATGTAAATATTAACCGATTTTAACAAAACTTCGCAGACATTAGTCTGGACCCAATTCAGTACTCTGTGTAAAATTTTGTCCCAATCGGACAAATGTTGGGAGTTTGGTGCATCATATCGATAAAATCTGACGAAACTATATACGGGAGCTATATGTAAATCTGAAGCGATTTTCTCCAATTTCAATAGTGTTCGTCCTTGGGTCAAATAAGTGAAGTGTGCTAAATTTCATCCAAATCGGATCTTAAATGCGACCTGTATTTTGTTCACAAAAATACATGGATCGACAGACAGACGGACGGACATGCATAAATCGACTCAGAAAGTGATTCTATGCATATTCTCAAAAGGAACCGTGGGTCTATCTCGATTCCTTTTGCCTATTAAAAACATATGCACAAAGACATAATACCCTGTACAATGGTGTGGTGAAGGGTATAAAAAATTAAACCAGTGAACCGAGCAGTATAGTCAGACCTGGTCTATACGATACCCTATATAACTATCACGGAACTCTAACGTTCTGTGTATGGTTATTCCGAACCGAGGCAAAATTTCGTGATATATACACCTTCTTGCCCTATTAGAGGTCGACAGCTCCGCTTCCTTACACTAATATATTTTCCGAAGATTACTTATACTCAGTACAGCCCTTCTAATTATTTGTCCAGATTCCCTTCACCGTGAGTTCTGTTGTGATGTTCGGCTTATAATTTTGGCCTATAGATCGACTCGAAAAAACACAAAAAAATAAGTTTTTGGTCAATTACATCCCAAAACTATTATACGATCATCGCCGAAACCTAAAGACGTTGTCCTTGACCGTAACTGGATCAGGGCTATATTTCCTCTAATACGGTCATGAGTTACTAAAAAATATCTGAATACGTAGACACTTGTAAATATTTATGTGTAACTCCCAAATCCGACTACATACAACAATATAATTGGTTTAAAATTAAAGGTCAACACTTCCTCTTGGATACGCTATCAACTACTCGGGTCGATGTCCTTCAGGAGTAAATATATACACCCCAGAAAATAAATTTTTGTAATTTTTAACACAAACGTCTGGGTAGTTTTAACCCTCTAACGGATCTTAATCAAAACAGTCATTCTTATTCCGTGGTCAGACACCTTTCTCTGCGTAAAATTTCGCTTCTGGTCAAAATTGTGGCCTCTAAAGCGACCAAAATATCACACAAAAATAAAGTTTCATCCTATAAATATTATTCGATCATTACCAAGAACAATAGGGTCTTCCGTGACCAGAATCGGTCCTACATGCAATATTTCGTGACGAATGGTCCATAACAATGGCCTGTAACGTGTTTACAAACAGTAATGGACATACAGACGGTCGAACACACATGTTTAGATCTAGCTAGTCGAGATTTGATGATCTGTATACTTAAAGGTAGATGTAGGTAAAATATTTTGCCGCACAAAGCCATAATACCCTTACAATATAGTTGTGTAGGGTATAAATAAGTTATCTGTGGCGAATTTTCTTTCTGAGCTCATAATATACTCGCCAACGTTTTTGTCTCCAAATGGAACCTACAAAACTAGTTGAACTATATAGCTTCATATAGGGACATATGACAGTCGGACATACGATGAGTCTTTCATGGATTTATGTGAAAAACAGAGGGTGTGTGGGCAAACAATTACATGATTTATGAGTTTGCTCTAATGACAAGGGGCAACAAAATTAAGTTATATTTAGTTAGTTACATATTGTCCATTTCCAATTTTGGTAATCTGCTTATGCATATATAAAATAAAATACCTATCTACCTACAGGTTCATACAAAGTGCATTCGAGTGCACCTTTGAAATTATAATTTTGAATTATTCTCTTCGACGTGTGGCCAACTGTACTATATCATGGCTTAATTTTCATGAAATACACAATTTTATTTTAAACGTAAATGTTTATGACATCTAATTTAATAGCACACTTTCCTCTGTGTTCTCTTTTCAGATTTAACTTTTCAGTGAACCAAACAAATTAAAAAATAAATTTTGAACAAAAAAAATCTTCTGCAAAAACAAAAATTGCTGTAAAAAAATAAAAAAGTGTTTGAAAATTCAATCAAAATCCCTAAAAAAAATTTTAATTCAAAAAGTGAAAAAAGTTATTTTCCAACAAAAAGTAAAATTGATTTTACTATTATGTAATAGAAATCAAGAAATTTAAGCGAATATTTTACTCCCACCTAAAAACAAAATTTAAAGTGAAAATGTTTGTGTTGGTAAGATCCTGTTATGTAAACGAAAACGTTTAGACATGAAAATAGACTCGCAAAAATGTTAACTCATGATTTTTGAAACAAAGAGCATATTGAACAGCAGCCGAAAAAAACCTACAACAGGAACAAAAGGAATTTAACCAAAAAAATCGGCTATTCTATCTACCACCAGCCAATAGTATTGGAGTAGAATCCAACAACAAACGGCACAAATTCAATAAAAACTAAACAGAGAATCACAGGCGATGGCAAAAACGACGACTACAAACAGTAGTAGCACCACGACGTTGATGATGATAATGTCCTCCAAAGCGCATATGGAAACAGAAACTACTGATAAATTTACAACAACTACAACAACAATTCATAGTGAAATTCCAAATCAGGAAGTTTCAATGGCTCGTCAGGCTGCAAAACAAACAACACACATGACCTTAAAAGAGGATTGTGAAAGCATATCTGAGCCTGCACCAGCAACACCGACAAAACCAAAAACGACAAAAAGAATCAACAATAAGCAAAACAAGTTGCAGCTACAATACACTAAACAGCAACAGTACCACTACCAGCATCAACATCAAAAAACCGAAAATTGCTCAAACGACAAAAGCAACAACACTAAAAACAACAACAACAAAAGCAGTGTATGTTCAACGTTAGAAGAGCAACAGCCAAATATTAGCACTACTGACCCAGCTGGCACTCAAGCTAATGCAACTATGGCAGCTCAACAACTACCCACAAAAGTAGCGGTAGCAACATCCACAGAAACATCCACAAAAACATCAACAATAGCAGCAACATCGTCAGTAGTAGCTGCAGCAGCAACAGCAATAATACAAACGACAAAAGCATCAGCAAAGGATGTGGAAAATTCGAAGAATAAAACACAATGGTACAATGTTTGCTTTAGTTCAAAAGGCAGCCCAAAGCAAAAATGTGCAGCACATCAGCAACAACAAAAACTGCAACAAAATGAACAACAGGAAGGGGAACAACAGCAGCAACAACATTCACATGTTATGCATACACATACACAGACCCATAAATGCAAAAGTGCGAACATTAGTCGCTGCACCAGCAGCATTCACAGCACAGTGCCCCAAATAAACAACAACACCGCCAATATAACCACTACATCTACCGACACGACCACCACCATCACCAGTAGCAGCATTATCATCACAGATATCAACAACAGCAACAAAAACAATAGCAAATGCAACACAAACATCATCATCAATCCAACTACAGAACCAGCAACTATCACAGCCTCCACCAACACAGCAGCAGCAACAGCAACAACAACAACAGCAGCAGATTGCATCAAAGCTCTTCTTCTTCTGCTTCTTCTTCCTCTCGAACGTTTTCCGTTGCGACAACGACGACTACGACTCAACCATGTCATGCAAATGGAATCTATGTTGCGTGCCCTGATGTTTGGCTTTGTGTTCATCATGTCGCTGCAATATCCAAATGGTAAGTGAGAGTACATTACTTTTGACGATGATGATGATGTTGTTGTTGGTGTAGTTCATGTTGTAGTTTTTACCATCATGTTATTGTTGTTACATTTTTCTGTTGTTGTTCTTGTATCCTTTCTTGCTACTCATCATCGTCATCATTATGATTATCATCATCACCATTGTGATATGGCTGGGTATGTTGGTTTGTCTGGGTGCGTATGCAACTAAACAAAACAGCTATCAACTACCAAAACGAGTGGGAGGATGGGGCGAGATGTGTAGTAGGGTTGTCGATGTGGAGAATTTTTATAAATATATTTGGGAATTATTGGGTACAATATAAGTAAGGGAATTGTGGCAGACTTGGTCATTTTTTAATCGTACATTCTCGAGATTGGCTTTTATATCCTCTGTCATAGGGTGGAGTACCCATTAAAGTACCGTGTTGGAGATACCGCTAACAATTCCAGCCGTGTCCTTCTGTAGAAATCTCTATAAAGAATGCAATAGCTTTGAACTTTTTCATGGATATTTATATTACTCCTACGATGTTTAGTATTGCAAATGGGTTGTATCGGTCCACGTTTTGATTTAGATATCAAGTAAAGGTATTTTGTACATTTGTATTTCGGTATTCGGTGGTATTTCATTGTATTTTAGCGTTACACTTTTTCGTATAGATCCAAAAATTTTATCACCAATGTTTTAAAAGTTCTATCCACATTTTCTCGAAGTAGATGTTATTTGGCACTCCGGGTTTATTTACGCCGACATATTTCTATGAAGAAAAATATCAAAGGTCCACGTTTCGACATATGCCACATATAAAATGAAATAACTGTATGTTGACACTCCGAATATATTAGGTTGGGGAAAAAGAAATCCACTATGGAAATGTCGATGAAATCAGAGAAATGGTCGATGTTGACCGACATGTTAGCAGGAGCTAAAAATCTACCATAAAACTCTTTTAAACCATTTACATAAAGCTGGATTAAAAACGAAACTCGGTGTTTGGGTGCCACACCAATTAAAAGAAAAATTTGGATGGACCGAATTTCCATCTGCGAAGCCTTGGCCAAACGGAATGAGAAAGACCCATTTTTAAAAGGGTCTTTCTGTGCGAAAACCTATCGTGATCAATGAGCGGCGAAGTACCTCAGAGGGTGGCCAAGCCAGGTCTAACGGCCAGAATGGTTCTGCTATGCATTTGGTGGGACTGGAAGGGGATTATTTATTATATTTTGCTTCCATATAGCCAAATGCTAAATTCTGATCTCTACTGTCAAGATCTGAAATGTTTGAAGATAGGTGTCGTGTTCCACCAGGACAACGTTAGGCTTCGGGAGCTTGGTTGGGAAGTTTTAATGCATCCGGACTTGGCACCAAGCGATTATCATATTCTCCTTGCATTGCAAAATTTCTTTATTGATAAAAAATTGGTATCTAGGTAGGATTGTGAAAATCGACTACAAGAGTTTTTTGCAAATAGAGATCAGAACTTCTATAAGAGAGGCATTATGAAGTTACCTTTAAAATGGCAACAAAACAAGATAGGAATGCCAACTTTGTATATTTCGATATAGGCCCACGTTTTGACGAAGCCATTATTTAAATATCCTGGTGTATGCAAATTTTCACAATAAAGTGGCTATAAGTTGGCATTCAGGGTTCTTTGGAATGGAATTTAGATTCTTAGAGGGTGAAATAAATCTGAAAAAATCTCAGTAGTCGTCATTTTGGCATAACCCAATTTAATAAGTTCCTCAACAGTTGCGACAGTTGGAAAGTTGCCATCAAAGTGTCTATCGTGGATATCGAAATATTTAAGATAGAGCTATAAAAATTTGCACATACATTGCTACCACTCCCAAAGCGTGTTCACAGAAAAGAGACCCACTATAATGTAACAATTCCGATAACCATCGGCATAGCGATAAATTTCCAATATATGGACCTATATTAAGGCATTTTGATGGTCTTAGGCGCACTTTCCAAGCAAAATCTTCAATAAAAAGAAGACTTCCAGCTCATCTATTAGAGAAGACCTTCACATCTTCTATAAGAAGAAGATCTCCAGCTCTTCTATAAGAAGAAGGCTTCCAGCTCTTTTATGAGAAGAAATCCTCCAGCTCTTCAATAAGTGGAAACCCTCCAGCTGTTATTCATGAAGACCTTTAACACTTCTATAAGTAGAAGAATTCCAGTTCTTCTATAAAACAAGAGAACATTTTCAATATTATTCTCAAAATATATCATTTTGAATGTCTTATTATGTCTTATTGATCATGGCAAAGCGTTTTCGATGGTGATGAAACTTGGTACAGCTCATTATTTAACCCCGATGAAGAACCGTTCTGAAATTGGTGAGATTTTGAAAGCTCAAAGATATATGTCTTCGTCCGATTTCATGAAAATGATGCGCCAAAGACATTAAGTATGTCAGTTGGAGAATTGAGTCCATACGAAAATTTACTTAGTTCGATATAGAACGGTTCACATTATAAATAATTCTCATATATATTCAATCTAAGAACAAACCCCCTTTGAAATTCTTGAGATTTAGACATAAATCACATGTATATTTTGTCACGGAATTAAGTCCAGAATTACAAGTATTTAGTTCAATTTAAACCCGTTTCCCGTCCAATTTTCATATAAATTGTATATCGACTACCGAATTTGCATTGTTTCATGATTTTATATCTGTATGTCAACCCTATTTTATATATGATGGTTTTCAATTGTTGTTGTTTGTATTCTTCCGCATGCAAGACTTCAGCAATGTGTGTTATTAAAAAATATAACGCATACTGCTGCAACCAACAGCAATACACTACGGATTATTATAGTAAGGAAGTAAATCTATTTCTGGCGGCAGTAAATTTTCTTCTCAGGGGGTTTTGAAAGGAATTTAACGGATTTATGTTGGACAGGCAGGAAAATTTTACAGATTTAATATCCGAGCCGAGACCCACAAAAGTGGAACATGATATCATTGTAATAAAAGAGAGAGAACATTTATGCAAGTGTAGGAAATGGTTTACTATTACGTCATATTATGAGTAAGGCCCTCAAATTATGGATCTTTAAATAAGTGGACCTAGAATTTTAGAAGTATTTGAACAGGACGTTATGTATACCCATTTAAACTCACTACACCCAAATGAGTTATCACAGTTTGCCAACCTTAGTATCTGTAATTTGGAAAATTATTTTTAAACCAGTGAGCGGAGCAGTATAGTCGGACGGGGCCGACCATATGATACCCTACACAACTTCCACGAAAATCTAACATTCTGTGTTTATATATATTGAGCATGGAAAATATTTCGCTATATTTACACCCTCTTGACCGACTAGATTACTAATATTCAGTAAATCCTTTCTAATTACTTGTCCAGTTTCCCTTCACGGTGGGTTGTGTTATGATGTTCGACTTTCAATTGTGGACTATATATGGAATAGAATAAACACAAAAAATTAAGTTTTCGGTCCACTTCATCCCAATATTATTATGTGATCATCACCGAAAATTATAGGCGTTATTCTTGACCATTCCTGGATCCTCATGGAAATTTTCAAAGCGATCCGCGCTGTATTTCCGCCTCCAGTATGGTAATGTGTTACTAAATAATATCTGAGTACGTAAGCACCTGTTAATATTTAAATGTAACTCCCGCATCCGAGTACATACGACAATATAATTGGTATCAATTTAAAGGTCAACCACGCCTCTTGGATATACTATCAACTTCTCGGCTCTATGTCATTCAGGATTAAATATATAAGCAATAGAATACAAATGTTGTCATTTTCCACAAAAAAATTAAGGGTCCATTTGACCCGCTAAATATTGATCGATCTTTATCAAAACAGGCATGCTTATTCTTTGGCCCAATCCCCTTCTCCATGTAGAAATTCGCGGTGATTGGGCCATAATTGCGGCCTCTAGAGCGACCAGAATATCAGACAAAAATAAAGTTTTTGGCCCATTTCATCCCCTAAATATTAAACGATCTCTACCAAAAACAATAGGGGTCTTCATTGGCCAGAACCCATCCTACATGCAAAATTTCGTGAAGATTGGTCCATAACTGTGGCCTGTATCGTGTTTACAAATTATAATGGACAGACGGACGGACGGACACACATGTCTAGATCGACTCAGCTAGTCAAGATATGGCTGCACAAACCTATAATACCCTGACAATATAGTTGTGTAGGGTATAAACATGAAGGACCTACTCATACATACTCACATCCTCCTTGAAAAATCTACGACGTTTTATTTCCTCCTATAATAAATTGCACAATGTCAAAAACGTATGTATTGCAACTCCCCTATATGTATATTACAATTCCCCACTCAAATTTAAAATTCCCCTATACCACTTCTCTTCATTCATATATGTTCAGTTCAAAGTTCATTATTGCTAGACAAGTATTTTAAATTTCGAATATTAAAAGTTTTTCCTTTATTATTAAATACACTTCATTTTGGGCATATTTGTAGTTTTCAAAAACATTCGAGTTTTTTTCTTTTTTACACAAAATTGCTTCCGGTTTGTTGCAGCATGATAGGATTTGAAAAAAAAAAACTAAAACACATACCAACCATCTGTAATCCTGTTTGCATTCATTTAAAGTCATTGAAACAAATTATAACCGCATTTTGTCATTACCAACAAACAAAAATGAGACCAATGACTTTGCTATTCCCTTCCTCCCTGTTGCCTTTTAACCTTCTTTCATTGCTGAACATTAATGTGGCAGCATATGAGTGTGTGTGTGTCGGTATGTTTGTTGTATGAGCTTTCAGGAAATTACCCTAACAAAACATGAACCTTTAACTCTTCTCTAAACAATTACTTCAGTGGATTTTCTGTTCCGTTTCGTTTCTGTTCTTTTACTTTATTTCTGTGTTTTGTGTTTTTAGTCTCTCTTTCCAAATGTGCCCATTTTTTGCATGTGGAAAAAAAGCAAAACTTTATGTCAATTACATTCAGTAATTTTTCATTTTGTTAGAAATTTATTTTGCAATTATTTCCAACAATATTTCAAACAACTAACACACTATGGCACATGCCGACACACATACACACACATGGACGAATTTGAATACATACCTATACAGCAACAGCATTTCAGCACTTTAGTTTCCGTGCAAGCATTCATTCATTCATTGTACCACGTCTAGAAGCTAACAACTCTTTGAGAATTTACATACGACCAATGCATCAAGGAGAAGGGGTTGTTAAAGGGATATTTTTTAATAAAATTGTATTTTACAAAATTGCCAAGAATTATATGAGAAATAATTTATTACTCATTACACTTATGATAATCCTTATTCCGATAGAAGTGATCTTAATACATTATTTTTTCTTATTTTCTTAACGTTGATTGAAGTTCCATACAAAATTTAGAAGTGTTGTATATATTTTTGTTTTATATTTTTTTTAGTTATATAGTTCCCATTTATTATCCCTTTGAGTCTCATTGAAAGGACATAAAACAATAAATAACTCACAAAAAAAAGCATAAATAAATTCAAATGGTTTGGTTTCATGGACACAAATAAAGTCGGCGCGTCAAGCTAACGAATAAAATGTGTAGTACAAGGTAGAATAGATTCCTGATAGAATCCACAAACCAGAGAAAGTTTCCGATAATTACATCCAGCACTCAAAGCCGTACCACACTTGAGCAGTGAATGATAAGGTTAATTGAACATCGGTTAAACATCGTGTTCGGAACTTTGTTGCAATTCGGGTCAACGGAAACTCTGAAAAAATTGTTCGTGTATGTGAAATATTTGACTACATATTCACATCGGTTTTTTGCGGTTATTCTGATTGGGTGTAAATTGTCTCCTGGTAGGTTACAAAAACCAATATTCAGACTGTTAGGTTTTGCTAATTTACAACATCTTCGGATTTATACCCTTCAAAATACCGAAAATGGGTCGGGTCCGTTTTCATATGAAAAGTTTGTCAAATGATGGAATTATATTCTGGAAAAATATTTTCATCCAACGAGAACTAGAATACAAAATTATAGCCACATCTGTGGGGAAATATGGGTAAAACATTAGAAATACCGACGGCGTAGGACTAAAGACGGGAATTTTAAAATGAATTTTTGAAAAATATTCCAAGAACTCAATCCGTGGATTTTTTAAAAAAAATATGGGGGACCCAGGTCGTGGATTTTTTATAAGAATTTCCAGACGACTCAAGGCCTGGATTTTTTTTAAATCCGTCGACTTTTTGACGAATTTTAAATAATTTTCAGAGGACTAAAGAATTTTTTAATTAATTTTAGAAGAATATTCAGGAGTCTTAAGGTGTGGATTTTTTCAATGACTTTTAAGAAAATGTTCAGGGAAACCAGGGTGTCGACTTTTTGATGGATTTTAGAAGAATTTTCAAAGAACTAAAGATTTTTTTAATTAATTTTAGAAGAATATTCAGAGGTCTCCAGGCGTGTTTATACCCTTCACCACTCTGTGGTACAGGGTATTATGTCTTTGTGCATATGTTTGTAACAGGCAAAAGGAAACGAGATAGACACATGGTTCCTTTTGAGAATATGCATACAATCACTTTCTGCGTCGATTTATGCATGGTCCACCAAGGTCCCTATATATATATCCTTGGATTTGCACAAAATTTGACACAAA
>NW_026874201.1:0-15778 GCF_032173495.1 Musca vetustissima | reverse complement strand
GAAATTTCGTCTGACCAAATCAATGGTTTTAGCCATTCCTCCATGGCAAGGCACTCACGCTCAGTTACGCTATAATTGCGCTGAGCGGAGTTTAATTTTTTACTCATGTAGGCGATGGGTCCTTCGTTGCCTTCATCGTCTATTTGTACTAATACAGCTCCAATACCGAAATTACTGGCATCGCAGTGCAAAAAGAACTTTTTTGTAAAGTCTGGGTTGGTCAGAAGCGGTGCTGTCGTAAGTAAATGCTTAATTTTGTTAAAAGCTAATTGAGCCTCCTCGGTCCACTTCAGTTTTGTTTTGCACTTTAAAGTCTCTGTAATTGGATATGTCTCAGAAGAAAAGTTTTTAATAAATCGTCTGCACCATCCGGACAAGCCTAGAAATCCCCTCACTTGCTTGAGATTTCGTGGTACAGGCCAATTTACTATTGCTGTTATTTTTTCGGGATCGGTGTCCAATTATATAACCCAAATAATTAACTTTAGTGACACAAAACTTGCTTTTACCAATGTTTAGCGTTAGATTTGCCTTTCGGAATTGAGCTGCGATGCGAACTAGGACTTCCAGATTGGACTGAAAATCTTCGGAGACAATAACAAGGTCGTCCAGATAGCCGAAAACGCAATGACGTAAATCAGGAGGTATGATTTCGTCCATCAACCTGCACATCGTCTGCGGCGCATTACAGAGCCCGAAAGGCATTACCACAAATTGGTATAATGGCCTTCTAGGCACTGTAAATGCCGTGAGATGTTTTGAAGCAGGGTCAAGGCCAATTTGCCAAAAGGCGTCCTTGAGGTCTAACTTCGATATTAGATTGGCACGTGGAAGTCTTGCGAAGATTCCTTCGATGTTGGGTAAAGGGTATGCATCTTTTTTGGTTACAGCATTTAACCGTCTGGCATCCAAACATAACCGCACTTTATTGGGTTTAACAACCAGTCTCATTGGTGAGCTCCAAGCTGACGTGGAAGGCTCGATAACCCCAAGTTCAAGCATACGATCAATCTCCTTGAACATTAGTTTTTCAACCGCGGGAGATACCGGGTAAAACCTTTGCTTAATTGGGGTTGCATCACCAATATCAATAGAATGGGTTATTAGTTTAGTTCTGCCCAGTCCCTGGGTATGAAAATCGGGAAACATGTCAATGACTGTTTTAAGCTGGTTGTTCTGCTGGTTGGTAAGAGGAAATAATTCCGTTGATTGCTCAAGGTTCTGCTCTATCTTGCAATCTTGGGATTTTATTTCCGAAAGAGACATATTCGGTTAAAAGATCTCCAAAAATCTAATCCAAGAATTAGTTTTTGGGATATAGAAGGAATTATGAAGAGTTTAAGCGATTGGGTTTTATCCCTGAAGGTAACATCTACATCCATCCAACTTTCGACTTTTTGTCTATTCCCTTCGGCAGTCTTCACGAAGGACTTGCATTTATAGAAATTTTTGTATTTATAATAATCTTTAAGAGCCATATCGCCTCCAATACAGCTTATGTTTGCTCCGGTGTCGAGTAGGCCGTATTCAGTTATGTCTAAAAACTGTATAGCATAGAAACGCTTGTCTTGTGGATGTGAGACTATGGCAGACACCAGAAGTTTCTTACATACTTTTTTTAAATAATAATATTTCCTCATCCTTAATGTTGAACGTTTTGGTTCTCTTTGTGGAATAATAGACATTGCCGAAACATTAAAAATTTCATCGCGTTTTTTCCTATACAATTCCCAGCGCTGATGATAAGGTAATTTTGGATGAAAATTTTGAACTATGTAATTACAAGTACTGTTGGATTCAGGTCTTTTTAAAATAGTTATGATTGGTTTTTGGTCTGGTTCGTTAACGACTTTATTAATTTCAAGTGATATTGGTTTGGATTTATCCTCTGCTTGATATGATGTAACCTTTTTAATTGCAAATTCTGAATGATTTGAAGCAGAGGTGGTTTTTGATTTAACTGTGGGGGTATAATCTATGTAGGACCGACTGTTGGAAAATGTTTGGGAAAATTTAACTTTTTGTTACCACACTTTATGCAATTCGGTTTATAAGTGTTCTTTGCTCCACAGCCATAGCAGAAAATGGTGCGTTGTTGAACACAGTCCTGCCAATGGTGACCTATGACATCACAGTTCAACATTTCTGATTTTGTTCAGATTTTTGTAAAGCCTCTATAAAATTTCCCTCCAAATCTGCTTTATTTTCTACATGGGCATCTTCGTCTACCTCTGATATGTGTTTACGGGCTATGAAATTAGTGTTTTGTGATCGAATAGCCAAATTTCTTCTAACGTGTTCATCGTTGAGGAAATTTTCACGTTTTTGCACCAATCTCCTTAATTCAAACATTGACCCTACAGTAACATATAACAAATCTTGTCGTATGTCTGGTCGAAGGTTGCGCTGAATTATTTCAATTAGCTCTGTTTCGGACATGGGTGAAGGTAACCTATCAATTAATCCTGATATGGCTTCGAAAAATAAATCGAAACTTTCGTTGGGTTTTTGTTTACGGTTACGGATCTCCTCGCGGATATCATAGGCAGATTTTATCTCTTTGTATTGGTTTCGTATGGCATCACAAAAATCTGTTCAGGAAAGAGAGGGAACCTGCCAATCACGAGCTTTTCCAGTTAAAAGGACATGCAAATTTTTGCAAATGATTGAAAAATCATTATTAAAATTGTCCTTAGTGAGCGATCTCACTCGATATAAAAATTCCTCCACGCTCAATCCGGAGGAGGATCCGTCGAATTTCAGATTCCAACTCATAACAATCGATGTCTGTT
The DNA here is from genome assembly GCF_032173495.1 of Musca vetustissima. NCBI lineage: Eukaryota > Metazoa > Arthropoda > Insecta > Diptera > Muscidae > Musca > Musca vetustissima. The sequence continues at coordinate 12,986 of NW_026874201.1, read as the reverse complement.
TATCGGCAGAAGCCGCCCCACTGGAATTTAAACTCATGTTTGGAGATAAAGCAAATCTAGGTCTATTTGTTTCACTGGGTCCTACTACATTGTTAGGGTTATTTACAGTAGGGCCAGAGTTTTCCCTCTGCGACATGATAGACATCCTGTCCATCATCCGATTTAAATGGGTTTCTATCATTCTATTTAGTAAGTCATAGTCGATCGTGTTCGAATTATTTTGTGTAGACGGTGGGTCGTTACTGTTTCTGTCAGGAGTATGTGGAAAACCAAGTTGAGAACTTGCGTTAAGACTTTCTTGGAAAGTGTTACGATTGTTGCTGCGGGTGTTGTAGTGTTTGGATCTAGCACCACGACCTCTACTTTTGTTCAAGATTGGTCTGTGAACCACTGGAGCATTTCTTGTCGTGATATCAAATTTCCTCAAATCTGTCAACTGGCAAATATGATTACAAACTGGGCAATTTGTAGAAGATTCTAAGTGTGCTTCAATACACGAATTATGGAATACATGAGAGCATTCTTGAAGTATTAAACATTCTTGTGCCTCTGACATTACTTCCTGACATAAATAACAATGTGTCTGATCATGCTCAGCAGTTGCTGGCTGTGTAATGGACAGTGAACTTCCTGGTGGAGACCGTTCTAAAGACATTGTTTTATTCAGGTCTAACGCACAATAGAATAATATAAAAACTAGTAGCTTTAACTGCTTTCTTGTAAATGAAGAATATGGTAATTTTTTTTTTCATAAAAAGTTTGTTTTCTTCCCGGATTGATAAAAACTATAAGACAAAACTAATAACAGACTGAATATGACTGAAGATTTAAATTGGGCTATTGAATAAATATTTTAGTGTATTGTTTTTTCTTTCACAGAACACAAACCAGCGATGTTGACAATACATTTTCCTCTGTTTACCACCGGTCAATAATCTGCTTGAAAACAACAAATTATGAAGTCCTTTATGATGAACAGGTGCTGGTGCCTAAATGTTTCACGTATACGAAAAATACATACAATATGATATTAAATTTTTAAATTTTCAAACCTAGTTAAACATATCCATGAAAATATTTTCCAATTAGTATCGGTTAGCTACTTGGCTTAAAGTCCATGTGCTAAAAGTCCAGATACAAATTTCAAAGTATTCATGAAATGTTTCACAAGATCGGAAATTAAAAACAGAAAATTAGTAAATTAGTAATTAGTATAGCTAGACCTTGAAGAAATTACGGGGCTTATAATATAGTTAACTTGCCCCACGTTGGGCGCCAAATTATGTAACGTTCGAGACCAGAATTGATTTCAGTTGCATATTTCAAATTTAGTTCTAAGGCAACATAGCGCATGATTGACTTTAGGGTCGCGGGAGCCTTTGATTTGCTAGCCAAGAGTCGGAGGGTGGGTTCTTGCCCTCAATCAATCATACCTTTTTTCGTCACAATAATTATTATAGACTCCCTAAATTTAAATGTAAATATATGAATAAACCGAGGTGATCAATAAAATGGAAAAAATGAAATATATAAAATGAACTTCAGTCGAAAATCTGTCATTTAAATTGAAACACCCTCTGTTGTTTTTGAGGAGTGTATACCTCTTAACCCACGCCAACCATTGTTTTAGCGGTATGTAATTTTATGCTAAAACCCCAAATTTCGTTTTAGTTTTGTCTTTACAGTTCCATCTCCGTAGAAGAAAACATTATGTTGGGCTTAGAAATTCATAATTATAATTTCCAGATTTTTATTCATAACATCTTAAACTAACGATATGAGAACTATGCAATTCACTTTTTATAGACTTAAATTTAAACTATCTTAATATAATATATGAAAATTTTCAAATAGAACATTTACGACCCTCAATGGGATAAATGCACGATTAATAGATTGATTTTACGCTTCAAATTTTACCAGCAACAACAAAAGAATATAAAAGGTATAAAATGAATGATTCAATATGTTTATCCAAAATTTGCGATTAAAGGTTTTTTTCATTCATCACTTCTTCCACGATCGCAATGTTGTACATTCGTACGTATATATGTGCATACATATGTTTGCAATCTTACTTTTGTCTCTTTGTTAATGATCATCAGATCGAAGCACAAAATGAATGGAGACAAAAACAAAACTATGTTGCGGCAAACCATCAATAGATCGATGTGTAATGAATGAAATAAATATCTACATCATTTGCACGGTAGTACAAGAATGATGAATGAAACAAAGAAACAAAAAAAAATTATTTTCTTTATACACAATATACAGAGAGTATCAAAAATGAGTGCAAGATTATAAATACAAATAATTATGTTAATTTTTCGAGACTTACCAAAGTCAGTTTTTTCGTAGAAGGCCTTCTGCTTAACTGCTGGGATGTACTGCAAATTAGATGTTATTATAATCTTGCATCGACTTGATATTATGATGATAGGTTGTCAATGTGCGATAACTTAAAATTTGATATATATTACGCTTATAGGTTAGAGCGAAAGGTGTGTTGTGAAGCTGGTGATCGCAATTTTAGTCGATAAAAACTACAGTACTTATATATATATAGTTTGTACTTATATTATGATGTATATCTCAATATTCAATGGGATGTCTATCATAGTTGTGCAGGTATGACTCTGGAAGATTCAGTGGGGGCTATTATCTAATGTGGCAATTGTGAATGTGGCAATTGTGAATACTTGTGGCGATGAATCACTGAACGATATATAAATGGTAACTGCGGACTGTTTTTGGAGAATGGATGGTTTGTTCTGGAAACTGGTGCAGGTTGCGAAGTAGAACATTTAAGAAGTGGTCGTAGGCAAATTGTAAATGCACGTCGCTTCAACCACCTAGATTTTGTTCATAATGTAAAAACGTGCATTCCTAGGTTAAAGGGACCATACCACAGAATTTCAGGTACAACACAATAATTTTCCTGCCTCGTCGCTTTATTAAAAGAATTACTGCACCAATTTTCTACACTGGAGTATTACGCAAGGTGCACTCGTAAGGCGTAATGAGTGTATTGCCGGTGATTATGATTTTATACTATGGCCTAATAAATGAGTTATTCCAACTTATTAACATATTTATTTGATATTTTAATTCACTTTACCTTAGGTAATATGTTTGTAATTTTTAGAATTTGGTATTGTTGATATTCAAAACTATATTGAAATTGATTTCTTGACTTTTAATGTTCTTATCACTTCGGAGGCTAGTATAAAAAGGAAGTTAACATTTTTGTGAAACTTCAAGCAAACCAACGTTTTGTCAAAACAATGAGGTGGAACAAAACAAATGAACAATAAACTTGACAAGTTGAATGTACTGTACAAACATGTTCATATTCAATGTAGGCTACCGACAGACGGAACATTGTTTTGGCGATTTTTTTCTTGTTCCATGGTGTTTAACCCTTTTGGAACCTTTCGTTTTTCAAATTTGTTAAATAAAAATACATATTATTTAATTGGGAATAATTACCAAATTTAGAATTGAAATTTGTTTTTGCACACTTATAGAAGTGAGAAATAGACACACATTACAAAACCAAATAATTTGCTCGAATTCGATAGAAAATTAGTTGGAAAATGGCTATTTCTTAATGTCTTTGCCATGAAAAGTGCCGATAAGTCTACCTTGCATGTCTTCCAGTTCATAATAGTGATTTCCCAGTTTTTTCCTTATTTTACTTTTTACAAATAATGGAGCAAGTTTTGCATTATATGCTTTCTCAAAACTGCTCTGCGTAAAGTTACGCCTAAAAACTTCTTCGCCAACATTGAAAGTTTGTGGTCTTGTACGCAAGTTATATTGGCGTTGATTCTTTTCGTAGGCATCTTTGATATATTTACGTACGTTTTGTCGAATGGTCTGTAAGTGGTCATCTCGAGACCAAATTGTACATGGTTCGTCCAATAATTTAACATTTTTTAGAAGTTTGTAGGATGATGCATGGGTCACCATGTCGAACCCAAATGAAGCATGATATGGGGAACAATTAATACTTTGATGAAACGAATTCCGCAAAGCACAACTTATTGAGGTCAAATTTTGGTCCCACTGTCTATGGTCGTCTTTCAAAAATGCTCTTATGCCAGCAATTAAAGAGCGATTAACTCTTTCAGACGCATTTTATTGCGGCGAATATAGAGCGGTATAAACATGCTGGATTCCATAACTGGTAAAGAAAGCGTTTATATCATTGGCTTTAAACTGACTTCCGTTATCTGTAATAATTGTCTCAGGAATTCCATAAACATGAAATATCTGTTTTTGTAAGATTTCCTGAATGGCAGTGGAAGTGAACTTCCGAAGTGGAAATAACCAGTGGAACTTCGAGAAATGATCTGGAATGATGAGATGCCGATATTTCCGGATTTACTCCGTGGATATGGACCTAAAAGATCCATATATAGGCGCTGGAATGGTCTAGTAGATTCAGCCTGATTTCCCATTGGGGGTTTCATGATGGTATTAGAAGATTTTGTGGTAGTACAAATTTCACATTTCCTCACAAATTCCCTTACGTCTTTGACCATTCCAGGCCAAAAGAAATTACGTCTTATCAACTCCAGCGTCTTAAACATGCCTCCATGAGCAGTAATTTTGCTGTTATGAGCTCTGGAAATTACTTGTTCTCGAAGTTCCTCTGGAACCCACAATTTCCAGCACTGTTCCTCTTGCTCTTCATGGCCAGAATAATGCTGAGTGCGATTGTACACATATTTTTCAATTACTCTCAAATCAGGATATTGCGACTGATTGACAATAATTTTCTCTCGAAGCTCCTTGTATGCATTAGTGTCGAAAAAGGGGGAATCTAAGTCGATTTCGGGCTCAGTAATTTCTAGACCACATATCTCATCTTCTGGTATTCTAGATAATACATCAGGTACCACATGGTCTTTACCCTTGCGATGACTTATTGTGAACCTATATGGTTGAAGCTTGAAGACCGATCTCGCCAGTCTTCTCCTGAGATCAGGTTGCTTCATTAGCCATAAGAGGCTCGAATGGTCGGTTATTACTTCGAACTCTTGGAGTTCCAAATAACACCGGAACCTTTTAATAGCTTTCACAGCTGCAAGGCACTCACGCTCAGTTACGCTATAATTGCGCTGAGCGGAGTTTAATTTTTTACTCATGTAGGCGATGGGTCCTTCGTTGCCTTCATCGTCTATTTGTACTAATACAGCTCCAATACCGAAATTACTGGCATCGCAGTGCAAAAAGAACTTTTTTGTAAAGTCTGGGTTGGTCAGAAGCGGTGCTGTCGTAAGTAAATGCTTAATTTTGTTAAAAGCTAATTGAGCCTCCTCGGTCCACTTCAGTTTTGTTTTGCACTTTAAAGTCTCTGTAATTGGATATGTCTCAGAAGAAAAGTTTTTAATAAATCGTCTGTACCATCCGGACAAGCCTAGAAATCCCCTCACTTGCTTGAGATTTCGTGGTACAGGCCAATTTACTATTGCTGTTATTTTTTCGGGATCGGTGGTTATACCTCCGTTTCCAATTATATAACCCAAATAATTAACTTTAGTGACACAAAACTTGCTTTTACCAATGTTTAGCGTTAGATTTGCCTTTCGGAATTGAGCTGCGATGCGAACTAGGACTTCCAGATTGGACTGAAAATCTTCGGAGACAATAACAAGGTCGTCCAGATAGCCGAAAACGCAATGACGTAAATCAGGAGGTATGATTTCGTCCATCAACCTGCACATCGTCTGCGGCGCATTACAGAGCCCGAAAGGCATTACCACAAATTGGTATAATGGCCTTCTAGGCACTGTAAATGCCGTGAGATGTTTTGAAGCAGGGTCAAGGCCAATTTGCCAAAAGGCGTCCTTGAGGTCTAACTTCGATATTAGATTGGCACGTGGAAGTCTTGCGAAGATTCCTTCGATGTTGGGTAAAGGGTATGCATCTTTTTTGGTTACAGCATTTAACCGTCTGGCATCCAAACATAACCACACTTTATTGGGTTTAACAACCAGTCTCATTGGTGAGCTCCAAGCTGACGTGGAAGGCTCGATAACCCCAAGTTCAAGCATACGATCAATCTCCTTGAACATTAGTTTTTCAACCGCGGGAGATACCGGGTAAAACCTTTGCTTAATTGGGGTTGCATCACCAATATCAATAGAATGGGTTATTAGTTTAGTTCTGCCCAGTCCCTGGGTATGAAAATCGGGAAACATGTCAATGACTGTTTTAAGCTGGTTGTTCTGCTGGTTGGTAAGAGGAAATAATTCCGTTGATTGCTCAAGGTTCTGCTCTATCTTGCAATCTTGGGATTTTATTTCCGAAAGAGACATATTCGGTTAAAAGATCTCCAAAAATCTAATCCAAGAATTAGTTTTTGGGATATAGAAGGAATTATGAAGAGTTTAAGCGATTGGGTTTTATCCCTGAAGGTAACATCTACATCCATCCAACTTTCGACTGTTTGTCTATTCCCTTCGGCAGTCTTCACGAAGGACTTGCATTTATAGAAATTTTTGTATTTATAATAATCTTTAAGAGCCATATCGCCTCCAATGCAGCTTATGTTTGCTCCGGTGTCGAGTAGGCCGTATTCAGTTATGTCTAAAAACTGTATAGCATAGAAACGCTTGTCTTGTGGATGTGAGACTATGGCAGACACCAGAAGTTTCTTACATACTTTTTTTAAATAATAATATTTCCTCATCCTTAATGTTGAACGTTTTGGTTCTCTTTGTGGAATAATAGACATTGCCGAAACATTAAAAATTTCATCGCGTTTTTTCCTATACAATTCCCAGCGCTGATGATAAGGTAATTTTGGATGAAAATTTTGAACTATGTAATTACAAGTACTGTTGGATTCAGGTCTTTTTAAAATAGTTATGATTGGTTTTTGGTCTGGTTCGTTAACGACTTTATTAATTTCAAGTGATATTGGTTTGGATTTATCCTCTGCTTGATATGATGTAACCTTTTTAATTGCAAATTCTGAATGATTTGAAGCAGAGGTGGTTTTTGATTTAACTGTGGGGGTATAATCTATGTAGGACCGACTGTTGGAAAATGTTTGGGAAAATTTAACTTTTTGTTACCACACTTTATGCAATTCGGTTTATAAGTGTTCTTTGCTCCACAGCCATAGCAGAAAATGGTGCGTTGTTGAACACAGTCCTGCCAATGGTGACCTATGACATCACAGTTCAACATTTCTGATTTTGTTCAGATTTTTGTAAAGCCTCTATAAAAGTTCCCTCCAAATCTGCGTTATTTTCTACATGGGCATCTTCGTCTACCTCTGATATGTGTTTACGGGCTATGAAATTAGTGTTTTGTGGTCGAATAGCCAAATTTCTTCTAACGTGTTCATCGTTGAGGAAATTTTCACGTTTTTGCACCAATCTCCTTAATTCAAACATTGACCCAACAGTAACATATAACAAATCTTGTCGTATGTCTGGTCGAAGGTTGCGCTGAATTATTTCAATTAGCTCTGTTTCGGACATGGGTGAAGGTAACCTATCAATTAATCCTGATATGGCTTCGAAAAATAAATCGAAACTTTCGTTGGGTTTTTGTTTACGGTTACGGATCTCCTCGCGGATATCATAGGCAGATTTTATCTCTTTGTATTGGTTTCGTATGGCATCACAAAAATCTGTTCAGGTAACAGATGGAACCTGCCAATCACGAGCTTTTCCAGTTAAAAGGACATGCAAATTTTTGCAAATGATTGAAAAATCATTATTAAAATTGTCCTTAGTGAGCGATCTCACTCGATATAAAAATTCCTCCACGCTCAATCCGGAGGAGGATCCGTCGAATTTCAGATTCCAACTCATAACAATCGATGTCTGTTTATCGGCAGAAGCCGCCCCACTGGAATTTAAACTCATGTTTGGAGATAAAGCAAATCTAGGTCTATTTGTTTCACTGGGTCCTACTACATTGTTAGGGTTATTTACAGTAGGGCCAGAGTTTTCCCTCTGCGACATGATAGACATCCTGTCCATCATCCGATTTAAATGGGTTTCTATCATTCTATTTAGTAAGTCATAGTCGATCGTGTTCGAATTATTTTGTGTAGACGGTGGGTCGTTACTGTTTCTGTCAGGAGTATGTGGAAAACCAAGTTGAGAACTTGCGTTAAGACTTTCTTGGAAAGTGTTACGATTGTTGCTGCGGGTGTTGTAGTGTTTGGATCTAGCACCACGACCTCTACTTTTATTCAAGATTGGTCTGTGAACCACTGGAGCATTTCTTGTCGTGATATCAAATTTCCTCAAATCTGTCAACTGGCAAATATGATTACAAACTGGGCAATTTGTAGAAGATTCTAAGTGTGCTTCAATACACGAATTATGGAATACATGAGAGCATTCTTGAAGTATTAAACATTCTTGTGCCTCTGACATTACTTCCTGACATAAATAACAATGTGTCTGATCATGCTCAGCAGTTGCTGGCTGTGTAATGGACAGTGAACTTCCTGGTGGAGACCGTTCTAAAGACATTGTTTTATTCAGGTCTAACGCACAATAGAATAATATAAAAACTAGTAGCTTTAACTGCTTTCTTGTAAATGAAGAATATGGTAATTTTTTTTTTTTCATAAAAATTTTGGTTTCTTCCCGGATTGATAAAAACTATAAGACAAAACTAATAACAGACTGAATATGACTGAAGATTTAAATTGGGCTATTGAATAAATATTTTAGTGTATTGTTTTTTCTTTCACAGAACACAAACCAGCGATGTTGACAATACATTTTCCTCTGTTTACCACCGGTCAATAATCTGCTTGAAAACAACAAATTATGAAGTCCTTTATGATGAACAGGTGCTGGTGCCTAAATGTTTCACGTATACGAAAAATACATACAATATGATATTAAATTTTTAAATTTTCAAACCTAGTTAAACATATCCATGAAAATATTTTCCAATTAGTATCGGTTAGCTACTTGGCTTAAAGTCCATGTGCTAAAAGTCCAGATACAATTTTCAAAGTATTCATGAAATGTTTCACAAGATCGGAAATTAAAAACAGAAAATTAGTAAATTAGTAATTAGTATAGCTAGACCTTGAAGAAATTACGGGGCTTATAATATAGTTAACTTGCCCCACGTTGGGCGCCAAATTATGTAACGTTCGAGACCAGAATTGATTTCAGTTGCATATTTCAAATTTAGTTCTAAGGCAACATAGCGCATGATTGACTTTAGGGTCGCGGGAGCCTTTGATTTGCTAGCCAAGAGTCGGAGGGTGGGTTCTTGCCCTCAATCAATCATACCTTTTTTCGTCACAATAATTATTATAGACTCCCTAAATTTAAATGTAAATATATGAATAAACCGAGGTGATCAATAAAATGGAAAAAATGAAATATATAAAATGAACTTCAGTCGAAAATCTGTCATTTAAATTGAAACACCCTCTGTTGTTTTTGAGGAGTGTATACCTCTTAACCCACGCCAACCATTGTTTTAGCGGTATGTAATTTTATGCTAAAACCCCAAATTTCGTTTTAGTTTTGTCTTTACAGTTCCATCTCCGTAGAAGAAAACATTATGTTGGGCTTAGAAATTCATAATTATAATTTCCAGATTTTTATTCATAACATCTTAAACTAACGATATGAGAACTATGCAATTCACTTTTTATAGACTTAAATTTAAACTATCTTAATATAATATATGAAAATTTTCAAATAGAACATTTACGACCCTCAATGGGATAAATGCACGATTAATAGATTGATTTTACGCTTCAAATTTTACCAGCAACAACAAAAGAATATAAAAGGTATAAAATGAATGATTCAATATGTTTATCCAAAATTTGCGATTAAAGGTTTTTTCTCATTCATCATTTCTTCCACGATCGCAATGTTGTACATTCGTACGTATATATGTGCATATATATGTTTGCAATCATACTTTTGTCTCTTTGTTAATGATCATCAGATCGAAGCACAAAATGAATGGAGACAAAAACAAAACTATGTTGCGGCAAACCATCAATAGATCGATGTGTAATGAATGAAATAAATATCTACATCATTTGCACGGTAGTACAAGAATGATGAATGAAACAAAGAAACAAAAAAAAATTATTTTCTTTATACACAATATACAGAGAGTATCAAAAATGAGTGCAAGATTATAAATACAAATAATTATGTTAATTTTTCGAGACTTACCAAAGTCAGTTTTTTCGTAGAAGGCCTTCTGCTTAACTGCTGGGATGTACTGCAAATTAGATGTTATTATAATCTTGCATCGACTTGATATTATGATGATAGGTTGTCAATGTGCGATAACTTAAAATTTGATATATATTACGCTTATAGGTTAGAGCGAAAGGTGTGTTGTGAAGCTGGTGATCGCAATTTTAGTCGATAAAAACTACAGTACTTATATATATATAGTTTGTACTTATATTATGATGTATATCTCAATATTCAATGGGATGTCTATCATAGTTGTGCAGGTATGACTGGGGGCTGGAAGATTCAGTATATACGGGGGCTATTTATCAATGTGGCAATTGTGAATACTTGTGGCGATGAATCACTGAACGATATATACGGGTAACTGCGGACTAGGTGGAGAATGGATGGTTTGTTCTGGAAACTACGTATGCAGGTTGCGAAGTAGAACATTTAAGAAGTGGTCGTAGGCAAATTGTAAATGCACGTCGCTTCAACCACCTAGATTTTGTTCATAATGTAAAAACGTGCATTCCTAGGTTAAAGGGACCATACCACAGAATTTCAGGTACAACACAATAATTTTCCTGCCTCGTCGCTTTATTAAAAGAATTACTGCACCAATTTTCTACACTGGAGTATTACGCAAGGTGCACTCGTAAGGCGTAATGAGTGTATTGCCGGTGATTATGATTTTATACTATGGCCTAATAAATGAGTTATTCCAACTTATTAACATATTTATTTGATATTTTAATTCACTTTACCTTAGGTAATATGTTTGTAATTTTTAGAATTTGGTATTGTTGATATTCAAAACTATATTGAAATTTTTGAAATTGATTTCTTGACTTTTAATGTTCTTATCACTTCGGAGGCTAGTATAAAAAGGAAGTTAACATTTTTGTGAAACTTCAAGCAAACCAACGTTTTGTCAAAACGATGAGGTGGAACAAAACAAATGAACAATAAACTTGACAATTTGAATGTACTGTACAAACATGTTCATATTCAATGTAGGGTACCGACAGACGGAACATTGTTTTGGCGATTTTTTTCTTGTTCCATGGTGTTTAACCCTTTTGGAACCTTTCGTTTTTCAAATTTGTTAAATAAAAATACATATTATTTAATTGGGAATAATTACCAAATTTAGAATTGAAATTTGTTTTTGCACACTTATAGAAGTGAGAAATAGACACACATTACAAAACCAAATAATTTGCTCGAATTCGATAGAAAATTAGTTGGAAAATGGCTATTTCTTAATGTCTTTGCCATGAAAAGTGCCGATAAGTCTACCTTGCATGTCTTCCAGTTCATAATAGTGATTTCCCAGTTTTTTCCTTATTTTACTTTTTACAAATAATGGAGCAAGTTTTGCATTATATGCTTTCTCAAAACTGCTCTGCGTAAAGTTACGCCTAAAAACTTCTTCGCCAACATTGAAAGTTTGTGGTCTTGTACGCAAGTTATATTGGCGTTGATTCTTTTCGTAGGCATCTTTGATATATTTACGTACGTTTTGTCGAATGGTCTGTAAGTGGTCATCTCGAGACCAAATTGTACATGGTTCGTCCAATAATTTAACATTTTTTAGAAGTTTGTAGGATGATGCATGGGTCACCATGTCGAACCCAAATGAAGCATGATATGGGGAACAATTAATACTTTGATGAAACGAATTCCGCAAAGCACAACTTATTGAGGTCAAATTTTGGTCCCACTGTCTATGGTCGTCTTTCAAAAATGCTCTTATGCCAGCAATTAAAGAGCGATTAACTCTTTCAGACGCATTTTATTGCGGCGAATATAGAGCGGTATAAACATGCTGGATTCCATAACTGGTAAAGAAAGCGTTTATATCATTGGCTTTAAACTGACTTCCGTTATCTGTAATAATTGTCTCAGGAATTCCATAAACATGAAATATCTGTTTTTGTAAGATTTCCTGAATGGCAGTGGAAGTGAACTTCCGAAGTGGAAATAACCAGTGGAACTTCGAGAAATGATCTGGAATGATGAGATGCCGATATTTCCGGATTTACTCCGTGGATATGGACCTAAAAGATCCATATATAGGCGCTGGAATGGTCTAGTAGATTCAGCCTGATTTCCCATTGGGGGTTTCATGATGGTATTAGAAGATTTTGTGGTAGTACAAATTTCACATTTCCTCACAAATTCCCTTACGTCTTTGACCATTCCAGGCCAAAAGAAATTACGTCTTATCAACTCCAGCGTCTTAAACATGCCTCCATGAGCAGTAATTTTGCTGTTATGAGCTCTGGAAATTACTTGTTCTCGAAGTTCCTCTGGAACCCACAATTTCCAGCACTGTTCCTCTTGCTCTTCATGGCCAGAATAATGCTGAGTGCGATTGTACACATATTTTTCAATTACTCTCAAATCAGGATATTGCGACTGATTGACAATAATTTTCTCTCGAAGCTCCTTGTATGCATTAGTGTCGAAAAAGGGGGAATCTAAGTCGATTTCGGGCTCAGTAATTTCTAGACCACATATCTCATCTTCTGGTATTCTAGATAATACATCAGGTACCACATGGTATTTACCCTTGCGATGACTTATTGTGAACCTATATGGTTGAAGCTTGAAGACCGATCTCGCCAGTCTTCTCCTGAGATCAGGTTGCTTCATTAGCCATAAGAGGCTCGAATGGTCGGTTATTACTTCGAACTCTTGGAGTTCCAAATAACACCGGAACCTTTTAATAGCTTTCACAGCTGCAAGGCACTCACGCTCAGTTACGCTATA
>NW_026874200.1:0-15903 GCF_032173495.1 Musca vetustissima | reverse complement strand
GCTCCCACATATACTTTCTTTCGATTTTATATAAATTGTGCACCAAAGACCAAATTGAAACTTGAATGACGTTATTGCGTTTCATATATATTTCGAACGGGTGTCTGATTGTATTAAATTTTGATTTAAATTGATAATTCCCATTGTACGTAAACGACTCTAAATCTACTCGAATTAAATGATATTTGTGTATGAATTGGTTATTAGGTTCAGTTATAGATAGATATCACATATTTGAGTTCGTTCAATTTCATGAAGGAATATTGACATGAATTTGTTAGGATACATATGTATCCTACATACGCGAACCACTTTGGGAAGAGTATCATATAGTCGGCACAGTCCACTACTTTTCTTACGGGTTTACAATATATATTCGTTTTTATCAAAGTGTTGACTATCAGTGGGTAGATACTACGAGAATTTGCCCTATAGACTTCATCTTCAGGAATTACAAATTTTAACCAGTAAGGAAAGTAGTAAAGTCGGACGGGCCGACTATATGATACCCTTCACCACTTTGGGTATATTCAACAGATGGAATCCTAAAAGACGTCAAATTTTTGAAGGACCATTAACATGAAATTAAACATGTCATTCTGCAACCTATACTAAATATTGGTTAGATATAGAGTTGCTACTTACAATTGGACAAAAATATGTAAATAAATTCAAAGCAAAATATAGAAATCTAAACTGATTTCATCGAAACTTGTCACATGTTCGGCCACATTTTGAGTTCTTCATTTACTTATAAATCCAAATTTCGTGCAAATCGAAGGATATTTAGGGACTTTGATTCACCATGTACATAAAATCAGACGAAAATATATATGGGAGCTCTATCGAAATCAGAACCAATTTTCACGAAGTTTAACACACATCGTTCTAGACTTGATTCAGTACGTAATGCCAAATTTCGTGCAAATCGAAGGACACATACATAAAATTGGACTAAAATATATATGGAAGCTATATCTAAATCTGAACCGATTTTCACGAAATTTGACACACATCTTTCTAGACTAAATTTAGTACCCTATGCCAAATTTCGTGCAAATCGAAGGATATATAAGGACATTGGTGCGCTATTTACCTAAAATCGGACGAAAATATATATGGGAGCTATATCTACATCTGAACCGATTTTCACGAAATTTAACACACATCGTTCTAGACTTAATTCCGAATGCTATGCCAACTTTCGTGGAAATCGAAGGATATATAGGGACTTTTTTGCTCTATTTACCTAAAATTGGACGAAACTATATATGGGAGCTATATCTAAATCTGAACCGATTTTTACGAAATTTAACACACATTGTTCTAGACTTAATTCAGTACGCTGTGCCAAAATTCGCGCAAATCGAAAAATTTTCAAGGGCTTTGGTGCACCATATACCAAAAATCGGGCGAAACTATATATGGGAGCAATATCTAAATCTGTACCGATTTTCACGAAACTTGGCACACATCATTCTAGACTAAATTCAGTACGCTATTTACCTAAAATTGGACGAAACTATATATGCAAATCGAATGTTTTTACGCACATTGTTCTAGACTTAATTCAGTACGCTGTGCCAAAATTCGCGCAAATAAAAATTTTCGGGCTTTGGTGCAACAATATATATATGGGAGATTTTCTATATTCTAATTTCAGTACGCTAAAAATTCCAAATCGATTTTTACCAATTATATATGGGAGCTATTTTTAGGGTTCGCCCTTGGGCCAAATAAGTGCACTGTGGCAAATTTCATGCAAATCGGATCACAAATGCGACCTGTACTTTGTTAACAAAAATACATGGAATGACGGACATGCATAAATCGGCATAAAAAGTGATTCTATGCATATTCTCAAAAGGAACCATGTGTCTATCTCGTTTCCTTTTGCCTGTTACAAACATATGCACAAAGACATAATACCTGTACCACAGTGTGGTGAATGGTATAAAAATGATGACGCTTTTTTGGGGACTACCATAAAGTGTTGACCGATGGTTTCTATCTTCACAAATGATCTATGTTTTTTAACGCTAGATTGCCGAAGGTGGTCATTTTGACCGTTTTTCAATTTCAAGAACAAAAACAATTGTTTATATTATGACACAGCTTTTTAAAATTTGGTGACTTTTTGTACCACATAGAACTACGTTTATTATTCATAGCAACTGCTTCCCCCTTTATTTGGGAGCGATACTAGATGGAGGTGCATATTAATGGCAAGGACGAGGATACACATAGAATTGTTCAATCTCTGTTTGAAATCGGTTCAGATATAAATGCGGCTCCCATATATACATTCCGCCGATTCCGTGTATATAGTACCCCAAATAACCAAAGTTTGACCGATATATATATATATATATAGGGGAGAGGGGGCACCTTTTGAACGGGGGCACCTTTGAACAACGCTCATAAATCTTTGTTTAAATTTTCTTCAATCTTGTTCTTTATCTGCGTAAACCACTTTGGCTAGCTTTTTCAGTTGTCGACAAATTGTACATGGGTGACCTTGTTTTCGCAGTGTAATTGTAAACTTTTATTCTTTTGGTTGTAAGGGCGCAGGAAGAATTCTGTGAAAGTTTTCTTTCGTTAAACAAATTTTTTGCATTCCAATAATCATTTCAAACATAACTAATGTAAATTATTTCATATATATTTATTACAAAAAAGTTATTATACATTTCCGTAAAATGCCACGGGTGGGGCAACTTTGAACATGCCCAGTAAATTCTAGTAAAAAGCGGAGTTTTTAACTTTTGGCTTCGATTTCTCAAAGTTTCAAATGGGATAATAAGACTACGAAATTAACTGTATTTTTCACCATATTAATTTTTGTTTTCATGTCATTTTATGTTTTAATAAATTTGGATCTGATTTTTTTAATTTTCGAAAATTGTTGTATAAATTTTTTAATAAATAAATGCATTTCTGATATATTTGAATAAAATACATTTATTTATGATCCCGTCCGACTTAATAATAGACAGTTTAATCTCTCAGGCAATCAAAGCCTTTCTTTTCGACAATTTAATATTTGCACAACACACTAACGCCAAGGCGAACTAGTTCACCCACATACAATTTTTCAAAATTGCACGCATCACTTGAAATTTGGTATTTAAAATGTGGTTACTTTACAATAATTCTTCAAAACAAAAGTGAAAATAGAAAAATTAATTAGTAACGACAAAACAGTTGAAAAAAAATCGAATACCATACCAACCAGCTGCCGCCTGTAATCAAATACAAAACAAATGACACGAGCTATAAAGAAATGAATAGAAAGAAATTCTGCACAAACATTACACGGAGACAATAAAGGCAAGACATAATGAAAAGAAAGACAATAACAACAACAACAATAACTATTGATGAAGGAAAATGGAACAAAAATCACAACAGAAAGATCTTAGAAATATTGGCGCCTGATATCAAATGCCACACATTCTATGTTTAGCTAGCTAACCAGCCAGCATGCCTGCTCGCAATGCACCACCATGGATGGCTTGGCACATACCAATGGACGGAGACAAACGACGAAGACGACACGAGTTAAACGCCAAAAGAAATGATGCACACAAGAATGCAAAACAACCGTAAAAGACAAACAGCCCAAAAACAGCAACAACGAGAGGAAGAACAAAGACACGGAGCCAAACAGCTAAACAGCTGCCAATAACTAAATACGGGGCGCATGCGCATTAAAATCTAACTAACCAGCTAGCTGAGTGGCTGGCTTGCTAGCTATTTGGCTATGTAAGCAATGCTATAAACCATTTCATTCGCAAAGCATGCAAGCCAAACACTCAGATCAGGTCACTACCGAAACGAACTAGCCATTGAAATTGAATAAACACACAAACAAGGAACTATGTTACAATATTCGCCAATGAAGAAACAACAGCTCTAAAAGAAATGCCGACATCGCCACCGCCACCGCCGTCACCATCATCTTCAAACGTTAACTCCAAGAAGATGATCAACAATGATGATCCACTAACGGCTGACATGGATGCGCCAATGAAGCACACAAAAGGTTTCCAGGTTGAATGGAGTAGCTGGCGGTGTTGATGATGATGATGACGATGGTGGCTGTGGTGGTGGCCTAGGTAATATGATACGCTTGTGGTTTACCTGGTTAAAAAGATAGATGGTCAAAGCAGAACTTTACCTTTAGTTAACGGTAATTAAAAATCTATAAAACGTAAGTTATTAGAACGTAAAACGTAACCTTTATTTTTATGGGGAATGGGAGAAGCGACAAAGAGCCAATAGACATCAAGATAGGGTTCATATAAAATTGGGGGGATATTTTATTAATTCGTTGATAATTAAAGATATAAAACTATCTCACAATAAATTATTCACGGTGATTGCTAAAATAAAAATTGGGGTTTGTAACAACAAATATTTTGTAAACCATATGTTTCTATTGTATTCACAAACATATGGGTATATATTATTTGGCTTCTCTTCAGGTATAGAGCTAAAATTTTTCCATACATCGCAATTTTATATTGATCATTGAATAAAATGGTGAAATAAAGTTTGTGAAACTGTTTTTATTGCCAGCACCATATGACCTATTTATGGTCCGTTATTGGAATACAATAAAAAATGTTGCGGGAGTTAATATTTTCAAGGTAATATATTACCTTGATAATTTTGAGGAAAGGATTAATTCGAACTCGAACGATACTCTACGCCACTATTGTTATACCCCAGTGGTGTCTCTATGATTCTTATTGTTATACACTTATTGATTTAAGCCAATATTAACAAATGTTCATCATTTTTATACCATTCACCACACTGTGGTACAGGGTATTATGTCTTTGTGCATATGTTTGTAACAGGCAAAAGGAAACGAGATAGACACATGGTTCCTTTTGAGAATATACATAGAATCACTTTCTAAGTCGATTTATGCATGTCCGTCCGTCCGTCCGTCTGTCCATCCGTCTGTCTGTCCATGTTAAATTGTAAACAAAGTGCAGGTCGCATTTATGATCCGAATTGGATGAAATTTGGCATAGGTCACTTATTCAGCCCAAGGACGAACCCTATTGAAATTGGGAAAAATCGGTTCAGATTTAGATATAGCTCCCATATATATATTTAACCGATTTAATGTAAACGGTCCCTATATATCTTTCGATTTGCACGAAATTTTGTACAGCCTAATCATTTAAGTATAGAATGATGTCTGCCAAGTTTCGTGAAAATCGGTTCAGATTTAGATATAGCTCCCATATATATTTTCGTCCGATTTAAGATAAATAGTGTACCAAATCCCTATACATATTTTGATTTGCACAAAATTTGGCATAGCGTGCTGAAATGAATCTGGAGATTTAAATGAAATGAGATTTATATATAGCTCCTATATATTTTTGATTCCGATTTTATGTAAAAAAATTTGCACAACGTACTAAAGTTTTGAAATCGGTTCAGATTTTGATAGAGCTTCTATATATATTTTCTACCGAGTTTTGGTAATTTTGTCCCATTGTAAGAAGCAACCCTATATCTGAACAAATGAAAAATTTAGTATAGGTTGCAGAATTCGACGTCTGTTAGCATTCATCTGTTGAATAACCCAAAGTGGTGAAGGGTATCATATAGTCGGCCCCGCCCGACTTTACTACTTTCCTTACTGGTTAATTTTAGATGTATGTGTACCATATTCTGTCGAACGGACAGACGGACTTCGACAGAATATACCAAATAAATATACCATTTAATCTATATATGAATCGACTTCATATACATGCCATTCGACCATCTATGACGGCCGAACGTTTTCATTCCCTCCACCATAGGTACGTTACGTGTCAACACGTACGTTACGTGTCCAACACCACGAGGTTGGGAAGTATATCAAAAACCTCCGATGTAAGCAAAAACCTGTGGAATTTTATATAGGAGATATTACAACTAAGTGAACCTATGCAAATAGTGTTTTCCAATGATATCTTGGAATCTACTGACGACAAAAAATCCTAAATTGCAATAACATTTGATGGGATTTTTTCCTAAATAAAATCTGATGTGATGAATAATGAGCGGTAATAAAAAAATACTTCAATTTAGAGTTATATGAGGCTATAACCAAAAGCGGGCCAATATTAATTTCATCTGATAGGAAATAGCGAATATTGGGAGGTACCCTTATATTTTGTATCTCGATCCTTTACTTGACGCTGAATATTTATACATTATATGGAGAGATAAATGAGGACAGTTTTGCATCTTGACACACTCCGAAGGTAGTATCATAGTCAACATCAGATGTACAGACAGTGGTAATTTTCATTGCACTCCATATTTCACAGGATATAAGGTGACAATTTCGAGTTAAAAATATCCCCAGGATTCCTAACAGACGTCGCCTTTTCGAAATTGAACCTACTTAAAAATGTCATATTTACTTATCTGTAAACGGACTAACTTCAACCCCAACAAGCCATTCTGCAACCTATGCTAAATTTTGTTAAAATGAATAGGTCGAAATTATATGCTATGCTACATTTAAATCTGAACAGATTTCAAGGAAACTTGCCCGAGATTAATTTATATTTATTTCAGTACGTTGTGTCAATCGGCCTAGCTATGGGTCTTTAGTGCACCATTTACTTAAAATCGGACGAAAATATATATAGGAGCTACATGTAAATCTGAATTGATTTCAAGAAAACTTTACACACGTAGGATTATACTAACTTAAGTACATTGTAGAAATTGTGGTCTTTAGTACACAATTTACGTAAAACCGGAAGAAAAGATATATGGCAGCTATATCTAAATCTGAGCCGATTTTCAAAAATTGACACACGTCATTCTAGACTTAATTCAATACGCTGTGCAAAATTTCGTGCAAATCGAAAGATGTATAGGACTTTGGTGCACCATTTACATTAAATCGAACGAAAATATATATGGGGGCAATATCTTAATCTTAACCGATTTTCACGAAACTTAACACACATCATTCTAGACCTAATTCAATACGCTGTGCGAAATTTTGTGTGAATTGAAATATAAATCTGAACCTATTTTTACGAAACTTGACACACGTCATTCTAGACCTAATTCAACACACTGTGCGAAATTTCGTGCAAATCGAAAGATATATAGGGAATTTGGTGCACCATACACCATCATCTAAATCGAATGATAAATGCGACCTGTTTTTATGCACATTCTCAAAAGAAACCATGGGCCTATCTGGTTTCCTTTTATCTGTTACAACATATGCACAAAGACATAATACCCTGTACCACAGTGGGGTGAAGGGTATAAAAAGGGGTTATATGGGGACCACAGTAGAGACGAATATTATTTGTTACCAAATACGAAAAACTCACACAAAATTCAAAAATACCGTAAATTCGAGGGTACAGGTTTATGGAGGCTACTAAAAATATCGACAAATGTTGATCATTTTTGGCAGGAAGATTTGTGACTCATTAGAGCTTTACGTGCCAAATTACAGCCAATTCGATCGAAAATCTTGTCCAAAATCCAAGATCCGAATAGTTTAGGGACACTTTTATATGGGGGTTACCTTTACAAGAGACTGATATTTATAATTTGAGAATCCAAAATACCAAATTACAACCATTTCGGTTAAAAAGCGTGCCAAAACGTGTCAGGTATTTCGGGAGCGCATTGTGTAGCAAACAGCACTTGCGGCAACTATTCCGCGATTGGGTATCTTCTGCAGAGTGATCAGCATCTGCGGACCTTATCGAGAAGTATGTGGAGTTTCGGTTTTACTTTCCCGTGTAGGCTGACTTCCAGATATTTAACTTTGTTTAAACTGGCTACTATTTGTATACTCTCCACTATAGTATGGAGGATATATTAATATTGGTTTTCCGTTTGTAAATCATCGAAAGAAATCCCCACCCTATTATGTATATATTCATGATAACAGTAAAATTTTTAGATGATCTAGCCATGTCCTTCCATTTATTGTAATCACGCCTTTATTCGACCTAATTGTACGCCAGTAAAGTTCGTTAATGGACTATACCGGTCCACGTTGAGGCAAGTTTCAGTATTTTGGGGTCCCTTAGCGAGTTCTTAATCGTTTTCGTTGTTATTTGGTACTAAAAAGATCAATATTGGTCCACTTTTTCAGGTAGCCCTCATAAAACGGTACCGCCCAAATGTCCGGATTTTGGGGAATTTGAGTTGGTTTCCTATTGAGTACTACATCTTCCCACACAAATTTGTCAAAACCGGTTCAGATTGAGATATGGCGAAATTTGACAATGAACACTGAATTAAATATAGATTGACGTATGTGAAGTTTTGTTGAAATCGGTTCATATTTAGATATTGCTACCATATATATATTCGTCCGTTTGTATGTGAATGGTGCACCAAACACACCAAGGTGTGTCCGACTGAGACAAAAATGTTGCATAACGTATTGAGTTGAGTCATAAAATACTGAAAAAATCCTAGAATGGGGTGGGCTCTTTATGTGGAGATTATATCATAACTTAGACCTATATATATGTATATATATACAGTATATCAAGAATGAGTTTACACATTGAATAAATACACAATTTTCTCAACTTTATTAGAAATTAACATAATATATTTTTATTAAAGTTATTTTTTTGATTTTTTTATAATTGTATATATATATATATATATATATATGTACAGAGATAAAATGCAAAAAAATAGCAAGTTCAGTTTAAAAGCATTAAAAAATATAAAAAAAAACAAAAAAATATTCAATTATAACATTGTCAATTACCTCTCTTCACAAGAAGTAAATGTTAAGGTATATAGTATAATAATATTATTAAACACACATTTCCATAGTTTTAATATTTTGTATGGCCTCCCTTTGCATCTCCCACACATTGCAGACGTTTTTTCATCGAGTGGACCAACGTTTGCAAATCATAATTGTTCGGAATGTTCTGCCACTCATCCAATATTGCAGTTTTTAATGCTTTTATATTTTTTGGTTGCCGTTTAGCCACCTTTTTTTCAAATAGACCCACAAATTTTCTATAGGGTTAAGGTCTGGGCTTTGGGCTCGCGTATCCAAAACTTTGCCACAGTTATAAATAAGCCACATGCGCATTATATGTGACTTATGCTTAGGATCATTATCCAGATAAAATTTAAAATGTGACTTGTTATCCCTGATGAACCCAAAGTTTACAGCACTGGTTACCAAGTGCTTATTTAAGATATCTAAATATTGTTGTGCGTCCATAGTTGTTTCAATAAAATCTAAGTCTCCCACGCCTTTGCTTGATATGCACCCCCAAATCATTATTGACATTTTTCCAAATTTGACTGGTGGAGTGATGCTCTGCCTTTCTAGTGCTGTTAAAGGCTTACGCCATACTCTGGTTGGCCCATCGTTTTAATATAATATACTTTTAGTTTCATCGCAAAATATAACGTTGTCCCAATATTCAGTCGGGTGTTAAACGTTCGTATTGGCGAAGGAAAATCTTTTTTCTATATTTGCTGCAGATAGTAAGGGTTTTTTGCGTGCTACTCTTGATGATTATTTGTTTTTTTTTTAATATTGTCTGTCGAACTGTTTCGTGACAAACTTTAACACCACACTGTTCTTCGAGCTCCCTCGCAAGCGTCCTAAAGGAAATTTGAGGGTTTTGCATAATTTTTCTAATAATTATGCGCTCAGTATGCTTATTAATTTTGGGCTTCGGACCACCACCTCGCTTTACCTCCAATCTTCCCTCGTTTTGTGCTCGATTTAATACATTTTAAATTGTCTTTCGTGTAACTTAAAACATTTCCGACAATTCGATCACACTCTTTCCCAATTGGCGGTTGTAATATATCAACTGAATTACATCAAAGGATAACCTTTTGCCTGGCATTTTTTAATACTTTATTTCAAGGTTTGTTGCGCACATATAAAAATTTTGACATCAAATGATTCCCAATATAAAACGAAAGAGTAGAACACGCAAAAGCTAACGGTAGAGTACCGTTAAAATTCATACTGTGCTCACCATAAGAAAAAAGCACGAGATGAGTAAAGAGTTATTTGACACTTGTAAAACAGATCCATATTTGTTTTTGTTGTACTGTTCTTTTATTTTTCAATAAATTTTAATTTCGTTGACTCAAACTGTATGAAGTGCAGCATACAATTATTATAAATAACCAATAAATATTAAAAATAATATAACAAGTGTTATTTCAAGCTTCTACATCTGAATATGTTTAATAATTATGCATGTGTAAAGTCATTCTTGACATACTGTATATATATATATATATATATATATATATAATTTTCCATGATCCTGCAAACGAGGCCTCTTTTATATGGGGGATATATTAAAAGAACTACATATATCAATCATTTTCTGTATATATATATATATATATATATATACCAGCCTATAATACCCCCTTCCACAACCCCTTGCTACACACATCACATTCGCACACACTATCTTCGTAAGACCCCCCTTTTTATCATTATGGCAACATTTTTTTGAAGATTATTTAAAATAACGAATAAAATCAACATGTGTTCTGCAAATTATTTGATAACAAACATTCCAAGAAGTTATTAACTTGTTATAATGTTTGCAATCAATTATTGCAAGAAAGATAGCATTCAAAAATGAAGGGGATTCGAAATGATCACCTTGAACTTGGCAAAAGAGGTAAATGATATGCAATGATAATGTGTGTTTAAACGAGAAATATATGAAAATAAACATAGATATGTCACTTTAAATGGTACTCGAAAGATAAAAGATAATGTTTGCAAAATTTAGTAAATTTTTTGGAAGGATTTCAAAGTAATATTATATGACTCATTAACACAATAAGAGATAAAATATATATTAAAAACAAACAAAATATATTTATGCATTTTGTTTAATGTGATAATAAGATTTTTTTAATAACCCCCCGCCAAAGATGTATCAGCTTTTATGGGCTGTGATATGAAATCATAAAATCAGCAGTTTCAACAACATTAAAAATTAGAAATTAACATAAAAACACTGATGTTAATCTCCATTTCTCATGAAAATCTTATAAATTGTTAAGTTATCTATTTTTTTACGTTTGAGTTACGCTAGCAGCCATAACATGATTCATAGCTAAATCTTCCAATCATAGAATCCGAACCAAATAAATATTGGCAAAAGGTTAATAATTTTGTTTGTTTTTTTTTTCGGTTGGCTGGTTGGTTGCCCAGCAGCAGCAGGAGCCACCATGGTCACAACCACAATGCTACTTGCTTTTAAACTCATTAGGGGGGAGGGGAGACATCGCCATATGGGGTCTGGCCACACCGAGTTACAACAACCACCACGGGTACACACAAGCAAACATCCAGTCAACAATCAAACAACGGCCACAAAGCACAAAGGTTAAAGCATCAAAGGTTCCCAGCAGATTAATATCTCTGTTAGACGAAAAATATCGTAACCAAACCACAAGACAGTCAAAACCCCCTCCAAAAAATAAAGACTAGACGCAAAACTGGCAGACCCCATAAATAAAATTTTATTTTAACAAATTTCAAATCAACAAAATCAAAATACAAAAACAAAAATCCGATATGAATGTTTATTAATTAGTGATCGATATTAAATGGGTTTCTTCTCGTCTTGATCTAAGCGACCACACACACACGGCAATCTGGTCAGGCAAGCAGCCAGCAAGCCAAGCTAACTAATCAGTTAGTCACTTCAGCTCAGCTGGCGACAACAACTAATTTAATATATTGTCACTGTTTAGTTAATGAAACGCCTATGATTCACAGTCTCACAACAGTCTAAAGCAACGATAGCTCCGATCTATCGATAGCTCCCTCCATCTTTCGTTCGTCCAGATAATATGGATGTGTATTGGAAATTTACATACTCATCTAAATAAAGTCACACGCTACTGCTATTTAAAAATAACTGATACTTCTCGATATGGCGATGTGTGGTGGCGCATCAATAGAGATGAACGACGCCCGATAATGCTAAATGACGCCGCCAATGGCTATTTAGCTGCCGATGCCGAGATGATAAAAACAAATTAACTTCAATATCGGGGGAAAAATGCCATATCGTAATGATGTGGGAAATTATATTAATACCATTACTACTACTGTTTGTATTTATAATTTAATATTTCCTTTATTAATTTATTCATAGACAGGGTTATACAATTGTTTGTTGTGATGTGATTCGTAGGGATGACCTTTACCCATACGCAACAAGAAATTTTCCTAGAAAAGTCCTAAACAAATATTTGTCTGATCAGCGATTTATGTTTTCCTCATTTTTACTCTGGGAACATTTAAACTAAAGCATTCTTGGGATAATTGCAACTAGATTTTTGAGATAGATATGATATAGATAGGTACATAAATACTTGTATATACCTATAGGTAGCTAAATTTCTTAACTAGTAATATGTTAACCCCAATATAATCGACTGACAGATTTTCGTAATTTACAAGATAAACATAGCATAAACATCTACACAATGAAGTTGGCTTTAAAAAAGGGCATCCGATTTCGGTGTACATCATATATCCCTATCAAGAGCCATGGATGTAGTAATCGGGTACAACTCAAATTTGGTGTTTTGTCCAGGCTTTATTTATACCCTTCACCACACTATGGTACAGGGTATTATGTCTTTGCGCATATGTTTGTAACAGGCAAAAGAAAACGAGTTGGACACATGGTTCCTTTTATGAATATGCATAGAATCATCTATATATCTTTTTATTAGTACGAAATTTACCATAGGGTACTAAATTAGGTCCAGACTGATGTGTGCTAAGTTTCGAAAAATTGGTTCAGATATAGATATAGCTCCCATATATATTTTCGTCCGATTTTATGTAAATAGTGCACTAAATTCCTACATGTATATATATATATTTAGATTTGCACGGAATTTGGCATGTCGTCCTGAATTAAGCTTAGGCTGATGTGTGTTAAGTTTCGAGAAAATCGGGTCAGATTTAGATATGGCTCACATATATATTTCCGTCCGATTTAATGTAAATGGGCCACCAAAGTCCCCATATATCTTCCTATTTGCACGAAATTTGGCATAGGGTACTGAGTTAGGTCCAGAATGTTGTGTGCTTAGTTTCGTAAAATTCGGTTCAGATTTACATATAGCTACCATATATATTTTCGTCCGATTTTATTTTAATTGTGTACCAAAGTCCCTATATATCTTTCGATTTTCACGAAATTTGGCATGACGTACTAAATTAAGTCTAGAATGATGAATGATAATGAATCTGAAAATCGGTTCAGATTTAGATATAGGTCCCACGTATATATTTTAGGTAAATGGTGCATCAAACTCCTAATGTTTGTCGAATTGACACGAAATTTTGCACAACATAACATATATATATTTCGAAGAGGCGTCTGTCTCAATGTACGCTAACGATTCTATATTGAAACTAAATGCAGAAATGTGTATTTCCCTTCAAGGGAACATTGACATGACATTTTTAGGACAAGTATGTACAATATACATAAAGTGGTGAAGGGTATCATATAGACGGGCCAGTCCGACTTTATTACTTTCCTAACTGGTTATTTCATCCGAAACGTAATTCACGATTGCAAAAATCCTATACTTGATTTTTGGAAATTCCGGATTGCGAGCTTCAAAATGTCAGCATAGGTGCAGATTATTTTTTTGAATAAGAAATCCAAATTGTAAATGGTTTAAAACAGTTTTATGGTGGTTTTAGCTCCTGGTAGCAATTTACTACGTTCGGCTCTTCCTACTGAAAGTGGGCAATATTGATCCACTCCCCATTATCAGAAATTTTACGGGTTTAGGCACGATTTTTTTAACAGAATCATCTATAAATTGGTATTTTGGATTCACTTTGGCTATCAGATCTGCCCACGAAGATTATATTTCAGGGTAGCCCGCATATAACGGTACACCCAATATCCGGTATTTTGATGGTTTTGGGCACATGTTTCTACCTATTTGTTGATAAATCTTTCTACTAAAAATTATCAATATTGTTGCAACTTTTAGGCAAGCCGTATATAACGCGACACCTCAAAAGAACGACATTTTGGAGAGAATGAGCACGTGTTTATAAGCAAAACTTTGGATTCTCATTGGGTACAAAAGGTCTCTATCAAGTTTGCACTACATTTATGTTTCAGGTTCTCATGGGTGTCAAATCTTCCAACTAAAAATAATCGATATTTTTCATTTTTTAGGGAATCACTCATAGAACGCTGCATTCCAAATTTCGGTACTTTTGGGGAGCTTGTGTACGTGATTAAACAAAACTACATGCCTTATGGCTAATAAGGGTATATACACATTGTTACGGTGAAAATGTGCCTAATCGAAATATTGGTTTTGGTAACCCCCACCCACCTTTCAAAATGGTCAATGTTCTTCCAAAAATTAATTATATAATAATATGCAAACGGACTATCCGATTTGTGGAAACTGTGGAAGATGGGACTCCTTACCTCTCCCACAGACGGTCAAAATTTTCAATATTTGTGAATTCAATATCAGACTAATGGAATATCCGATTTGAACCAAACTTTGCTCAAACATTTACCAAGCGTGGTCAAGATTGAAGATGGGACCCATTGGTACACTCCTTCTGGTACATCCCATACAAAGGGTCAACACTTTTAATATTTATGAATCCAATATCAGGCGAATGGAATGTCCGATTTGAACCAAATTTTGCACAACATATTATCTTTACCAAGCCTAGGAAAAGTAAGAAGATGGGACCCATTGGCCCACTCCTTATGGTAACCTCCCCAACAAAGTGTCAAAATGCTCAATATTTATAAATCCAATATCAGGCGAATGGAATCACTTATTCGATTAACCAAACATCGATCAAGTTTTATGATTATACTCATCGGTCCACTCCTTCTGGTACCTCCCCCACCAAGGGTTAAAGGACTATATGATACCCTTCACCACTTTGGGTATATTGTACATAAGTATCCTTACAAATGTATGTTAATGTTTCCTCGAAGGAACATACACATGTATTTCTACAGACCTATGATAGATATAATTTCATTCGGGCCGATTTAGAGTCTTCTGCGTAGGACAAACTTATGGAAACCGATTTATGGTTGGATCTGCACCAATTTCAACAAAACCCAATAACGTCATTCAAGTCTCAATTTGATACGTTGTGCAAAAGTTCATGTTAATCAGGCACACATTAGGACTTTGATGCACCATTTATATAAAATCGACGAAAATATATATGGGAGCTATCTATCTAAATCTGAACCATTTTTTCCCAATTTCAACAGGGTTCGTCCTTGGGCCAAATAAATGAGCTGTGCCAAATTTCATCCAATTCGAATCATAAATGCGACCTGTACTTTGTTTACAATTTAACATGGACAGACAGACAGATGGACGGACGTGCATAAATCGACGTAGAAAGTGATTCTATGAATATTGGACAAATATTCACATTTGGTAGCTTATATCCTTATCTAAAATTATATGTATTAAACTATAAATCTGGGAAACATTTAGCGATGATTGCTCCCTAAGTGTGACAATTGATACGAATTAAAAGATAAACTACTTTTATTGGATACACTGGCGATTTTTCCGGCTAATTCTATCCGGTATACAAACAACCAGCACAAAATGTCATTCTACGTTCATTTAACCTGTTAAATGTTGACCGATCATCAACCACAATAATCCCCTTCGTCGTCCTTTAAGCGACCTCAATTGCAATATTTTTAATACAACACATATTGGAGTAATTATACCAATTTAAAGGTCAACCTCTTTCAGCTCGAACCAAACATAAGTTCAAAATATCGGACGGATAGAAACACATAACTTGAACGATTTATC
>NW_026874199.1:0-15890 GCF_032173495.1 Musca vetustissima | reverse complement strand
ATTTCAGAATAACGAGAAGACTGGACAGACTTAATTCAGTGCGATGTGTCAAATTTCGTCCAAATCAAAATATATATAGGGACTTTGGTGCATTATTCACATTAAATCGGACGAAAATATTTATGGGAGCTATATCTAAATCTGAACAAATTTTCACGAAACATTGCACACATCATTCTAAACTCATTTCAGTACGATATGTCAAATTTCTTGCAAATCGAAAGAAATGTAGGGGCTTAAGTGGTCCATTAACATAAAATCGGAGCTGAACCGATTTTCATGAATCTTAGCACACAACACTTAAGACTCAATTCAGCACAATATGACAAATTTCGTGCAAATCGAAAGAAACTTAGGGGCTTAAGAGCTCCATTAACATCAAATCGGACGAATATATATATATATATATATATTTAAATCTTAACCGATTTTTCCAATTTCAATAGGGTTCGACCTTGGGCAAAACAAATTAGGTGTACCAAATTTTATCCAAATCGGAATATAAGTGCGACCCGTACTTTGTTTACAGACGGATGGACATGCATGAATCGACTTAGAAAGTGAGTCTATGTCAGGCACGGGCATAGTGTAAACAATTCTGTTCTCACGCATTTGTCTTTGTGTGTGTGTCAATGGTTTTTCAATTGGTTCAGTTGAATGTGTGTGAGAGAATAGTGATATGTACTCTGGGGAGAGTGCACGCGTGCGGGGTTTCGCCTGATACTGGTCTATGCATATTCTCAAAAGGAACCATGAGTCTACCTCGTTTCCTATTGCCTGTTACAAACATATGCACAAAGACATAATACCCTGTACCACAGTGTGGTGAAGGGTATAATTAGCATACTTACAGGTATTCTCATAGGACACCACAAGATTGGAAGCGTCACAATCAAAAGGTGTAGAGCTCATATTTTGCAAACCTTCGAACCAAGCACGGAAATAATACTACATGAGAGGGTGTTATGGAGAATATTGAAGGACTTTAGTATGAACACAAAATATGGATCCCAATCTCAAGTTTTTATACCCTTCACCACACTGTGGTACAGGGTATTATGTCTTTGTGCATATGTTTGTAACAGGCAAAAATAATCGAGATAGACCCATGGTTCCTTTTGAGAATATGCATAGAATCACTTTCTGAGTCGATTTACGCATGTCCGTCTGTCCGTCCGTCCGTCCGTCCGTCCGTCCGTCTGTCCATGTTAAATTGTAAACAAAGTACAGGTCGCATTTATGATCCGAATTGGATGAAATTTGGCATAGGTCACTTATTTGGCCCAAGGACGAACCCTATTGAAATTGGGAAAAATCGGTTCAGATTTAGATATAGCTCCCATATATATATTTAACCGATTTAATGTAAACAGTCCCTATATAACTTTCGATTTGCACGAAATTTAGTACAGCCTAATCATTTAGGTCTAGAATGATGTCTGCCAAGTTTCGTGAAAATCGGTCCAGATTTAGATATAGCTCCCATATATAGTTTCGTCCGATTTCATGTAAATGGTGCCCCAAAGTCCCTATATATCTTTTGATTTGCACGAAATTTGGCATAACGTACTGAATTAAGCCTAGAGTGATGTCTGCCAAGTTTCGTGAAAATCGGTCCAGATTTAGATATAGCTCCCATATATAGTTTCGTCCGATTTCATGTAAATGGTGCCCCAAAGTCTCTATATATCTTTCGATTTGCACGAAATTTGGCATAACGTACTGAATTGAGTCTAGAATGGTGTCTGCCCAGTTTCAAGAAAATCGGTCCAGATTTAGATATAGCTCCCATATATAGTTTCGTCCGATTTCATGTATATGGTGCCCCAAAGTCCCTATATATCCTTCGATTTGCACGAAATTTGGCATAACGTACTTAATTGGGCCTAGAATGATGTCTGCCAAGTTTCATGAAAATCGGTCCCGATTTAGATATAGCTCACATATATAGTTTCGTCCGATTTAATGTAAATGGGGCCCCAAAGTCCCTATATATCTTTCGATTAGCACGAAATTTGGTACAGCCTAATCATTTAGGTCTAGAATGATGTCTGCCAAGCTCCGTGAAAATCGGTCAAGATTTAGATATAGCTACCATATATAGTTTCGTCCGATTTCATGTAAATTGTGACCAAAATCCATATATATCTTTCGATTTGCACGAAATTTGGCATAACGTACTGAATTGAGCCTAGAGTTATGTCTGCCAAGTTTCGTGAAAATCAGTCCAGATTTAGATATAGCTCCCATATATAGTTTCGTCCGATTTCATGTAAATTGTGCACCAACATCCATATATATCTTTCGATTTGCCCGAAATTTTGCACAACGTACTGAATTGAGCCTAGAGTGATGTCTGCCAAGTTTCGATAAAATCGGTCCATATTTCTATATAGCTCCCACATATAGTTTCGTCCGATTTCATGTAAATGGTTCACCAAAGTCGCTATATATCTTTCGATTTGCACGAAATTTGGCATAACGTACTGAATTGAGCCTAGAGTGATGTCTGCCTTGTTTCGTGAAAATCGGTCCAGATTTAGATATAGCTCCATTTTATTATAGATTGATTTTATGTAATTGACGCACCAAGGAACCAATAGGAACAAAACGTTCTAAAGTTAGTATAACCTAACCTGTGACAAGTTTGTTTGAAATCGCTTAATATGTGGATATAGCTTACATATATTTTTTCGCCCGATATCAAGCAAATTGGGCATCATACTCCTCATGTTAGTCAAATTGACATCAAATTTTGCACAACGTACAAAATTGAGCATAGAATTACGTAGTTGCGTTTTCTAGAAGTACAGACATAGTCAACCGGATGACCTATTTATATTTGTTTGAAGTCGATTTACACACTTTATGGACAAATCTAGGTAGATTCACATTTAGATAAATATCACATATTTTATTTCATCCAATTTCATGTTAATAGTCCTGTTTAATGTACCCACAGTGGTGAAGGGTATCCTAGAGTCGGCCCCGTCCGACTTTACTACTTTCCTTACTGGTTTCCTTACTTTTTCTATTTCTATGGATTGTATAATGTTGTTATACCCTCCTCCATGAGCTGAAGTGTACATTAAATTTGTCATTTCTTTTTTAACACATCGAAATATAAAATACTATGTCGATTTATGCGTGTCCGTCCGTCTGTAGAAATCACGATAAAAATCGCTATGTTGAGATAGAGCTTTTAAATGTTGCTCTGGCATTTCTATTACTCCTGTCATGGTTGGCATTGCAAATGGGGTATATCGGTCCACGTTTTTGTATAGCCCTGAAAGTTTGCTTAAGTTTCGAGAGACCCCCATATAACGCTACCCCCTAATAATCGGTATTTTGATGATTTTACGAACATTTTTTGGAAAAAGTATTCGCTCCGTAGCCCAACAAATTTCCGCCACATTTTTCTTACCCTGTCTCAATCGAAGTATAAATGGTGCTTCGACAATTGGTTTGGTTACGCTTTCACGATGTAAAAATCATTCTGACAATTTTTGATGATAAATATTCGCAGAACTATATATAGTAACCCTCCTATATATATCTACTAAATCGATTACCCGCCAGTCTATCTCCTCCTTATTTTTCTTGAATGGTAAACTAAACATTAATTCTACAAACATTTCGCTCGCATGTATTTTAACAGGGTTTCTAAACAAAAGGCAATAATATTTGTATTTATACCCTTCACCACACTGTGGTACAGGGTATTATGTCTTTGTGCATATGTTTGTAACAGGCAAAAATAATCGAGATAGACCCATGGTTCCTTTTGAGAATATGCATAGAATCACTTTCTGAGTCGATTTATGCATGTCCGTCCGTCCGTCCGTCCGTCTGTCCGTCTGTCCGTCTGTCCGTCTGTCTGTCCATGTTAAATTGTAAACAAAGTACAGGTCGCATTTATGATCCGAATTGGATGAAATTTGGCACAAGTCACTTATTTGGCCCAAGGACGAACCCTATTGAAATTGGGAAAAATCGGTTCAGATTTAGATATAGCTCCCATATATATATTTAACCGATTTAATGTAAACGGTCCCTATATATCTTTCGATTTGCACGAAACTTGGTACAGCCTAATCATTTAGGTCTAGAATGATGTCTGCCAAGTTTCGTGAAAATCGGTCCAGATTTAGATATATCTCCCATATATAGTTTCGTCCGATTTCATGTAAATGGTGCACCAAAGTCCCTATATATCATTCGATTTGCACGAAATTTGGCATAACGTAATGAATTAAGCCTAGAGTGATGTCTGCCAAGTTTCGAGAAAATCGGTTCAGATTTAGATATAGCTCCCATATATAGTTTCGTCCGATTTCATGTAAATTGTGCCCCAAAGTCCCTATATATCTTTCGATTTGCACGAAATTTGGCATAACGTAATGAATTAAGCCTAGAGTGATGTCTGCCAAGTTTCGAGAAAATCGGTTCAGATTTAGATATAGCTCCCATATATAGTTTCGTCCGATTTCATGTAAATGGTGCCCCAAAGTCCCTATATATCTTTCGATTTGCACGAAATTTGGCATAACGTACTGAATTGAGCCTAGAATGATGTCTGCCAAGTTTCGTGAAAATCGGTCGTGATTTAGATATAGCTTCCATATATAGTTTCTCCCGATTTTAGGTAAATGGTGCACCAAAGTCCCTATATATCCTTCGATTTGCACGAAATTTGGCATAACGTACTGAAGTGAGCCTAGAGTGATGTCTGCCAAGTTTCAAGAAAATCGGTCCAGATTTCTATATAGCTCCCATATATACTTTCGTCCGATTTCATGTAAATGGTGCGCCAAAGTCCCTATATATCTTTCGATTTGCACGAAATTTGGCATAACGTACTGAATTGAGCCTAGAATGATGTCTGCCAAGTTTTGATAAAATCGGTTCAGATTTAGATATACCTCCCATATATAGTTTCGTCCGATTTCATTTAAATGGTGCCCCAAAGTCCCTATATATCTTTCGATTTGCACGAAATTTGGCATAACGTACTGAATTGAGCCTAGAGTAATGTCTGCAAAGTTTTGATAAAATCGGTTCAGATTTAGATATACCTCCCATATATAGTTTCGTCCGATTTCATTTAAATGGTGCCCCAAAGTCCCTATATATCTTTCGATTTGCACGAAATCGTTCTGAATTAAGCGTAGAGTGATGTCTTCCAAGTTCCGAGAAAATCGGTCCAGATTTAGATATAGCTTCCATATATAGTTTCGTCCGATTTCATGTAAATGATGCACCAAAGTCCCTATATATCTTTCGATTTGCACGACATTTGGCATAACGTACTGAATTGAGCCTAGAATGATGTCTGCCAAGTTTCGTGAAAATCTGTCCTGATTTAGATATAGCTCCCATATATAGTTTCGCCCGATTTTAGGTAAATGGTGCACCAAAGTCCCTATATATCCTTCGATTTGCACGAAATTTGGCATAACGTACTGAATTGAGCCTAGAGTGATGTCTGTCTTGTTTCGTGAAAATCGGTCCAGATTTAGATAGAGCTTCCTTTTATTATAGATTGATTTTAAGTAATTGATGCACCAAGGAACCAATAGGCTGATAGGAACAAAACTTTCTGAAATTAGTATAACCTAACCTGTGACAAGTTTGTTTGAAATCGCCTAATATTTCGATAGAGCTTCCATATATATTTTCGCCCGATTTCAAGTAAATTGGGCATCAAACTCCTCATGTTAGTCAGATTGAAATCAAATTTTGTACAACTTACAAAATTGAGCATAGAATTACGTAGTTGCGTTTTGTAGAAGTACAGACATAGCCCAACGGATGACCTATTTATATTTGTTTGAAGTCGATTTACATACTTTATGGATAGATTTAGGTAGATTCACATTTAGATAAATATCACATATTTTATTTCATCCAATTTCATCTTAATAGTCCTGTTTAATATACCCATAGTGGTGAAGGGTATCATATAGTCGGGCCCCGTCCGACTTTACTACTTTCCTTACTGGTTTTCAATTGGCGTTTTCTACTTTTAGCCGATTCTGTACTTGGAATCCTTATTTTAATAAATTTTTCCCTCCAAAGATCTAAGGATTTGAAGCCATTTCTGCATTAAATTGCATCTAACACCAAATCCTTGGATTTCTGAGAAAAGATCCGATAACAATGAAAAAGGACTATGAAAACATACAAATACGATTTCAAGTTTTTAATGACCCTATCTGAAATCTTGTAAGGATACACCATTACTGGAACATATTGAATTTTTTGTCCTCAGAAATAAGAGTAAATCCTCAGAAAAATTCCAATGTAAATGTTTCTATAATTCATGTGGACACTTCAGGCTTTAGTCTTCGGCAAATTTCGTCAAAATATATTCATGGGAATTTATCATTTTAAATATTTTTAAGGTCATGTCGGTATGTTGTTTGAGGTTGAGTGAGGGAATGAAATCATTCATATTTAAGGTAGGACGATATTTAGTCAGTGGCTATTATTTTACCATTAAGTGCTGAAGATTCTTCCGGGAGAGACACAGGCCTAAATTGATTAACAGAGTTGGTTGTTCAGAGTTGGTCACATTTATTTTTCCCCATATTTATTTTTATAAAGTTGTTCTTAATATTTCAGCACATTGTGGACAAAACAGAACTTTGAGCTTATATTTCTCCAGCACTCTAGTTCTATGTTTCGACAGAAGAGTGCATCGTTCGGCATTTGTTGATAACTCGAATAAGATACCGACCACATATTTTGGATCTTTAACCATAGTGGTGCCACATATTATCTTAAGACCCTGTTCCAGATTATTGTTGGCTTTGAAAGTAGACTTTGAAGACATCCATCCTCCGAAAACTAATATACCCTCCATACTATGGTGGTATTTTGGGGTTCTTGAGCGCGTTTTTCAACCGAATTCGCTGCAATTTGGTATTTTGTAGTCATATATTAATAATGTTTGCTAGGGAGATTTGTTACCTCCCTAGCAAAAATTATTAATATTCGCCCCAATTTTGTGGTAGTCCCCATATAAACCCCTTTTTATACCCTTCACCACACTGTGGTACAGGGTATTATGTCTTTGTGCATATGTTTGTAACAGGCAAAAGGAAACGAGATAGACACATGGTTCCTTTTGAGAATATGCATAGAATCACTTTCTAAGTCGATTTATGCATGTCCGTCCGTCTGTCTGTCTGTCTGTGCATGTTAAATTGTAAAAAAAGTACAGGTCGCATTTATGATCCAAATTGGATGAAATTTGGCATAGGTCACTTATTCGGCCCAAGGACGAACCCTATTGAAATTGGGAAAAATCGGTTCAGATTTAGATATAGCTCCCATATATATATTTAACCGATTTAATGTAAACGGTACCTATATATCTTTCGATTTGCACGAAATTTGGTACAGCCTAATCATTTAGGTCTAGAATTATGTCTGCCAAGTTTCGTGAAAATCGATCTAGATTTAGATATAGCTCCCATATATAGTTTCGTCCGATTTCATGTAAATGGTGCACCAAAGTCCCTATATATCCTTCGATTTGCACGAAATTTGGCATAACGCACTGAAATGAGCCTAGAGAAATGTCTGCCAAGTTTCGAGAAAATCGGTCCAGATTTCTATATAGCTCCCATATATAGTTGCGTAGCGGAACAAAGCAGCAGGAGCCGATGGGTTACCAGCCGAACTATTCAAGACTGGTGCCCAGATGCTGGTCAGGAGCATGCACCAGCTGATTAACACAATTTGGGTAGATGAATGCATGCCCAATGATTGGAACCTCAGCATCCTGTGTCCCGTGCACAAAAACGGAGACAAGACGATATGTGCCAACTATAGAGGAATAAGTCTCCTTCCCATCGCATATAAAGTGCTATCCAGTGTTCTGTGTGAACGATTGAAGCCAATGGTCAATGACATCATCGGACCATACCAATGCGGCTTCAGATCTGGCAAATCCACCATTGACCAGATTTTCACTCTGCGCCAAATCCTGGAAAAGACCCACGAAAAACACATCGACACATACCACCTATTTGTCGACTATAAAGCCGCATTCGACAGCCCTATCCGTTCAGAGGTGTTTAAAGCCATGTCTGCGTTCGGCATTCCTGCAAAATTAATACGGCTATGCAGGATAACTTTAAGTGGCACAAGGTCAGCCGTTAAAGTAGGAAAGGACCTATCGGAGCCCTTCAATACCGAACGAGGATTCAGACAAGGTGACAGTTTGTCGTGTGATCTTTTTAACATCCTACTGGAAAAGGTCATACGAAACGCAAAGGTGAACAGAAATGGCACTCTGTACACCAAACAACATCAGTTACTCGCCTACGCCGATGACATCGATATAATGGGTCGAACATTGCGAGCGGTAACAGCCACCTTTGAACAAATTGAAAAGGAGTCTGCCAAAGTGGGTCTGGCAGTAAACGGCGAGAAGACCAAGCTGATGGTATCAACGCGCAAGACGTCCAGTAGACTCGGACCAACTGTGGAACTTGAGAACTACAGCTTCGAGGTAGTTAAAGACTTATATACCTTGGTACCGCCATAAATAAAACGAATAATATCAGTTTTGAAATTCGGAGAAGGATTGTGATGGCCAACAGATGCTACTATGGTCTAAGTAAGCAGTTTAGAAACAAGGCCACCTCTCGCCAGACCAAACTCACACTTTACAGGACGCTGATACTACCCGTGCTATTATATGAATCAGAAGCATGGGTACTTGCGCAAGCAGATGAGGCAGCGCTTGGGGTGTTTGAGAGAAAAATTCTCCGAAAGATCTACGGGCCGATCTGCGTCGACGGTGAATATCGGCGTCGAATGAACCACGAGCTCTACAATTTATACGCGGACATCGACATAGTCAGTCGTATTGAGCTGCAGCGACTACGGTGGCTAGGCCATGTTGTGCGGATGAATGAAGATGCCCCAGCTCAAAAGGCATATAAAAACCAGTAAGGAAAGTAGTAAAGTCGGACGGGGCCCGACTATATGATACCCTTCACCACTATGGGTATATTAAACAGGACTATTAAGATGAAATTGGATGAAATAAAATATGTGATATTTATCTAAATGTGAATCTACCTAAATCTATCCATAAAGTATGTAAATCGACTTCAAACAAATATAAATAGGTCATCCGTTGGGCTATGTCTGTACTTCTACAAAACGCAACTACGTAATTCTATGCTCAATTTTGTAAGTTGTACAAAATTTGATTTCAATCTGACTAACATGAGGAGTTTGATGCCCAATTTACTTGAAATCGGGCGAAAATATATATGGAAGCTCTATCGAAATATTAGGCGATTTCAAACAAACTTGTCACAGGTTAGGTTATACTAATTTCAGAAAGTTTTGTTCCTATCAGCCTATTGGTTCCTTGGTGCATCAATTACTTAAAATCAATCTATAATAAAAGGAAGCTCTATCTAAATCTGGACCGATTTTCACGAAACAAGACAGACATCACTCTAGGCTCAATTCAGTACGTTATGCCAAATTTCGTGCAAATCGAAGGATATATAGGGACTTTGGTGCACCATTTACCTAAAATCGGGCGAAACTATATATGGGAGCTATATCTAAATCAGGACAGATTTTCACGAAACTTGGCAGACATCATTCTAGGCTCAATTCAGTACGTTATGCCAAATGTCGTGCAAATCGAAAGATATATAGGGACTTTGGTGCATCATTTACATGAAATCGGACGAAACTATATATGGAAGCTATATCTAAATCTGGACCGATTTTCTCGGAACTTGGAAGACATCACTCTACGCTTAATTCAGAACGATTTCGTGCAAATCGAAAGATATATAGGGACTTTGGGGCACCATTTAAATGAAATCGGACGAAACTATATATGGGAGGTATATCTAAATCTGAACCGATTTTATCAAAACTTTGCAGACATTACTCTAGGCTCAATTCAGTACGTTATGCCAAATTTCGTGCAAATCGAAAGATATATAGGGACTTTGGGGCACCATTTAAATGAAATCGGACGAAACTATATATGGGAGGTATATCTAAATCTGAACCGATTTTATCAAAACTTGGCAGACATCATTCTAGGCTCAATTCAGTACGTTATGCCAAATTTCGTGCAAATCGAAAGATATATAGGGACTTTGGCGCACCATTTACATGAAATCGGACGAAAGTATATATGGGAGCTATATAGAAATCTGGACCGATTTTCTTGAAACTTGGCAGACATCACTCTAGGCTCACTTCAGTACGTTATGCCAAATTTCGTGCAAATCGAAGGATATATAGGGACTTTGGTGCACCATTTACCTAAAATCGGGAGAAACTATATATGGAAGCTATATCTAAATCACGACCGATTTTCACGAAACTTGGCAGACATCATTCTAGGCTCAATTCAGTACGTTATGCCAAATTTCGTGCAAATCGAAAGATATATAGGGACTTTGGGGCACCATTTACATGAAATCGGACGAAACTATATATGGGAGCTATATCTAAATCTGAACCGATTTTCTCGAAACTTGGCAGACATCACTCTAGGCTTAATTCATTACGTTATGCCAAATTTCGTGCAAATCGAAAGATATATAGGGACTTTGGGGCACAATTTACATGAAATCGGACGAAACTATATATGGGAGCTATATCTAAATCTGAACCGATTTTCTCGAAACTTGGCAGACATCACTCTAGGCTTAATTCATTACGTTATGCCAAATTTCGTGCAAATCGAATGATATATAGGGACTTTGGTGCACCATTTACATGAAATCGGACGAAACTATATATGGGAGCTATATCTAAATCTGGACCGATTTTCACGAAACTTGGCAGACATCATTCTAGACCTAAATGATTAGGCTGTACCAAGTTTCGTGCTGGGCCAAATAAGTGACTTGTGCCAAATTTCATCCAATTCGGATCATAAATGCGACCTGTACTTTGTTTACAATTTAACATGGACAGACAGACGGACAGACGGACAGACGGACAGACGGACGGACGGACGGACGGACATGCATAAATCGACTCAGAAAGTGATTCTATGCATATTCTCAAAAGGAACCATGGGTCTATCTCGATTATTTTTGCCTGTTACAAACATATGCACAAAGACATAATACCCTGTACCACAGTGTGGTGAAGGGTATAATGAGCCTACTGATGGTTCCCGTAGAAGGGGAAGGCCACGAATTAGATGGAAAGACCAAGTAGAAAACAACACCTTGGAATGTGGTATTCCAAATTGGTGGACTTGCGCACAAGACCGACGCGCTTGGAAATCTTTTTTAAGCTCGGCTTATGGAACAACCGTTCTGTAACAAGCCAGCAAAGTAAGTAAGTAAGTATAAAGTTACGTCCGATTTCATGTAAATGGTGCCCAAAGTCCCAATATATCTTTCGATTTGCACGAAATTTGGCATAACGTACTGAATTAAGCCTAGAGTGATGTCTGCCAAGTTTCGAGAAAATCGGTCCAGTTTTAGATATAGCTCCCATATATAGTTTCGTCCGATTGCATGTAAATGGTGCACCAAAGTCCCTATATATCCTTCGATTTGCACGAAATTTGGCATAACGCACTGAAATGAGCCTAGGGAGATGTCTGCCAAGTTTCGAGAAAATCGGTCCAGATTTCTATATAGCTCCCATATATAGTTACGTACGATTTCATGTACCCCAAAGTCCCAATATATCTTTCGATTTGCACGAAATTTGGCATAACGTACTGAATTGAGCCTAGAGTGATGTCTGCCTTGTTTCGTGAAAATCGGTCCAGATTTAGATATAGCTCCCATATATAGTTTCGTCCGATTTCATGTAAATGGTGCACCAAAGTCCCTATGTATCCTTCGATTTGCACGAAATTTGGCATAACGTACTGAAATGAGCCTAGAGAGATGTCTGCCAAGTTTCGAGAAAATCGGTTTAGATTTCTATATAGCTCCCATATATAGTTTCGTCCGATTACATGTAAATGGTGCAAAAAGTCGCTATATATCTTTCGATTTGCGCGAAATTTGGCATAACGTACTGAATTGAGCCTAGAGTGATGTCTGCCTTGTTTCATAAAAATCGGTTCAGATTTAGATATAGCTCCCATATATAGTTTCGTCCGATTTAATGTAGATGGTGCACCAAAGTCGCTATATATCTTTCGATTGTTTGAAGTCGATTTACATACTTCATGAATAGATCTAGATAGATTCACATTTAGATAAATATCACATATTTTATTTCATCCAATTTCATGTTAATAGTCCTGTGTAATATACCCATAGTGGTGAAGGGTATCATATAGTCGGCCCCGTCCGTCTTTACTTCTTTCCTTACTGGTTTATATTAAAATAGTTATCTGATTTGTTGGTTCTAAGACTCTGTTGTAATCATTTCTCCTGCGGAGCATAGCTAAATTAAAAACCAGTAAGGAAAGTAGTAAAGTCGGACGGGGCCGACTCTAGGATACCCTTCACCACTGTGGGTACATTAAACAGGACTATTAACATGAAATTGGATGAAATAAAATATGTGATATTTATCTAAATGTGAATCTACCTAGATTTGTCCATAAAGTGTGTAAATCGACTTCAAACAAATATAAATAGGTCATCCGGTTGACTATGTCTGTACTTCTAGAAAACGCAACTACGTAAT
Organism: Musca vetustissima; assembly: GCF_032173495.1. NCBI lineage: Eukaryota > Metazoa > Arthropoda > Insecta > Diptera > Muscidae > Musca > Musca vetustissima. The sequence continues at coordinate 3,224 of NW_026874199.1, read as the reverse complement.
TCTATGCTCAATTTTGTACGTTGTGCAAAATTTGATGTCAATTTGACTAACATGAGGAGTATGATGCCCAATTTGCTTGATATCGGGCGAAAAAATATATGTAAGCTATATCCACATATTAAGCGATTTCAAACAAACTTGTCACAGGTTAGGTTATACTAACTTTAGAACGTTTTGTTCCTATTGGTTCCTTGGTGCGTCAATTACATAAAATCAATCTATAACCAGTAAGGAAAGTAGTAAAGTCGGACGGGGCCCGACTATATGATACCCTTCACCACTATGGGTATATTAAACAGGACTATTAAGATGAAATTGGATGAAATAAAATATGTGATATTTATCTAAATGTGAATCTACCTAAATCTATCCATAAAGTATGTAAATCGACTTCAAACAAATATAAATAGGTCATCCGTTGGGCTATGTCTGTACTTCTACAAAACGCAACTACGTAATTCTATGCTCAATTTTGTAAGTTGTACAAAATTTGATTTCAATCTGACTAACATGAGGAGTTTGATGCCCAATTTACTTGAAATCGGGCGAAAATATATATGGAAGCTCTATCGAAATATTAGGCGATTTCAAACAAACTTGTCACAGGTTAGGTTATACTAATTTCAGAAAGTTTTGTTCCTATCAGCCTATTGGTTCCTTGGTGCATCAATTACTTAAAATCAATCTATAATAAAAGGAAGCTCTATCTAAATCTGGACCGATTTTCACGAAACAAGACAGACATCACTCTAGGCTCAATTCAGTACGTTATGCCAAATTTCGTGCAAATCGAAGGATATATAGGGACTTTGGTGCACCATTTACCTAAAATCGGGCGAAACTATATATGGGAGCTATATCTAAATCAGGACAGATTTTCACGAAACTTGGCAGACATCATTCTAGGCTCAATTCAGTACGTTATGCCAAATGTCGTGCAAATCGAAAGATATATAGGGACTTTGGTGCATCATTTACATGAAATCGGACGAAACTATATATGGAAGCTATATCTAAATCTGGACCGATTTTCTCGGAACTTGGAAGACATCACTCTACGCTTAATTCAGAACGATTTCGTGCAAATCGAAAGATATATAGGGACTTTGGGGCACCATTTAAATGAAATCGGACGAAACTATATATGGGAGGTATATCTAAATCTGAACCGATTTTATCAAAACTTTGCAGACATTACTCTAGGCTCAATTCAGTACGTTATGCCAAATTTCGTGCAAATCGAAAGATATATAGGGACTTTGGGGCACCATTTAAATGAAATCGGACGAAACTATATATGGGAGGTATATCTAAATCTGAACCGATTTTATCAAAACTTGGCAGACATCATTCTAGGCTCAATTCAGTACGTTATGCCAAATTTCGTGCAAATCGAAAGATATATAGGGACTTTGGCGCACCATTTACATGAAATCGGACGAAAGTATATATGGGAGCTATATAGAAATCTGGACCGATTTTCTTGAAACTTGGCAGACATCACTCTAGGCTCACTTCAGTACGTTATGCCAAATTTCGTGCAAATCGAAGGATATATAGGGACTTTGGTGCACCATTTACCTAAAATCGGGAGAAACTATATATGGAAGCTATATCTAAATCACGACCGATTTTCACGAAACTTGGCAGACATCATTCTAGGCTCAATTCAGTACGTTATGCCAAATTTCGTGCAAATCGAAAGATATATAGGGACTTTGGGGCACCATTTACATGAAATCGGACGAAACTATATATGGGAGCTATATCTAAATCTGAACCGATTTTCTCGAAACTTGGCAGACATCACTCTAGGCTAAATTCATTACGTTATGCCAAATTTCGTGCAAATCGAAAGATATATAGGGACTTTGGGGCACAATTTACATGAAATCGGACGAAACTATATATGGGAGCTATATCTAAATCTGAACCGATTTTCTCGAAACTTGGCAGACATCACTCTAGGCTTAATTCATTACGTTATGCCAAATTTCGTGCAAATCGAATGATATATAGGGACTTTGGTGCACCATTTACATGAAATCGGACGAAACTATATATGGGAGCTATATCTAAATCTGGACCGATTTTCACGAAACTTGGCAGACATCATTCTAGACCTAAATGATTAGGCTGTACCAAGTTTCGTGCAAATCGAAAGATATATAGGGACCGTTTACATTAAATCGGTTAAATATATATATGGGAGCTATATCTAAATCTGAACCGATTTTTCCCAATTTCAATAGGGTTCGTCCTTGGGCCAAATAAGTGACTTGTGCCAAATTTCATCCAATTCGGATCATAAATGCGACCTGTACTTTGTTTACAATTTAACATGGACAGACAGACGGACAGACGGACAGACGGACAGACGGACGGACGGACGGACGGACATGCATAAATCGACTCAGAAAGTGATTCTATGCATATTCTCAAAAGGAACCATGGGTCTATCTCGATTATTTTTGCCTGTTACAAACATATGCACAAAGACATAATACCCTGTACCACAGTGTGGTGAAGGGTATAATAAAATGGAGCTATATCTAAATCTGGACCGATTTTCACGAAACAAGGCAGACATCACTCTAGGCTCAATTCAGTACGTTATGCCAAATTTCGTGCAAATCGAAAGATATATAGCGACTTTGGTGAACCATTTACATGAAATCGGACGAAACTATATGTGGGAGCTATATAGAAATATGGACCGATTTTATCGAAACTTGGCAGACATCACTCTAGGCTCAATTCAGTACGTTGTGCAAAATTTCGGGCAAATCGAAAGATATATATGGATGTTGGTGCACAATTTACATGAAATCGGACGAAACTATATATGGGAGCTATATCTAAATCTGGACTGATTTTCACGAAACTTGGCAGACATAACTCTAGGCTCAATTCAGTACGTTATGCCAAATTTCGTGCAAATCGAAAGATATATATGGATTTTGGTCACAATTTACATGAAATCGGACGAAACTATATATGGTAGCTATATCTAAATCTTGACCGATTTTCACGGAGCTTGGCAGACATCATTCTAGACCTAAATGATTAGGCTGTACCAAATTTCGTGCTAATCGAAAGATATATAGGGACTTTGGGGCCCCATTTACATTAAATCGGACGAAACTATATATGTGAGCTATATCTAAATCGGGACCGATTTTCATGAAACTTGGCAGACATCATTCTAGGCCCAATTAAGTACG